>NC_083621.1:18120883-18413383 GCF_963584025.1 Labrus mixtus
GACACACCCAGAACCCCCCCCCTTGTCCTCCCTGCAGCCACGTTTAGCCAACACAACAACAATTTGTCATGACATGAAATGCATTTATTTGGCATATCTGGTTTTTAACCCTTTAAAGTTTCCTTGACCTTTTGGTCGAGCACATTGTTAGCTGTAGTGTGATCAAATTGTTTTTTTTTTCATCCTGAGTAATCAAGACTTGTCTAAAGTTTGAATTCAGGATTTAATGTCGCTGGGATTTAAATAAAACAAACTCCTCAAGGTGGTATCTTACCAGGAGGCTGGCTGAAAAAGTTTGAGGAGAAAAGCAAAATTCTTAACTTTAGATATTGTATTCGTTACAGTCTTCTTACTTCTAAAATATGAACTTATTTAAAAATAAAGCACGGAAGCATCCATAAAACATGTACAATGTGCCTTTTGGTTGTTTGATGAACAGTTTTGTCAAAGTTTTTTTGAGGGTGTTGAATTCCAAACAAAGATCTTCTCCCCAGAAAAAGCCTTAAAACACCTCTACAACAACCAAATACAGCAGCTCCACAATAAACCCATTTTCTCATCACTTTAGAGACTGCAAGCCAAGATGCGGCTAACGTTCGGCTCGCTAGCTGACTGAAGACAACGATTTTCATTGCATTTAGGATATGTTTGCATACTTTAAAAGTTTGTACATCAGTTATCCACTTGTGCATTCCCAACCTTCCCGCAACAGCTCCGCCCAGAAATAACTAAGGCACCACTAATGTTATCCTTTTCTTTTCAGTTTTCTTCTGTGCTTCATTACTTTGTTCCTGTCACAGAGCAGGAGATGGAGGAAGAGGAGTAGCAGCAGGAAGTGAGGAGGATAAAAGCTCATAGAGAGAAGAAAAAAAAAAGATTCCAGAGTTATTGTGAGTAAAAGGCAGCAGGACAGAGCTGACAAAACAGATCCAATATTGCTGCTTGCTCCGTCTAATCTTATGAGTGGTCGGGGAGCGCGGTGATTGCGCAGATAAAAGTAAATCTACTTGGCAGAGAAGATTTGTTGTTCTCATTTGTTTGTTGCGAGCGAGGCACGGGAGAGCATTACGAGGGCCGAGCTCGCTCTGCTCTGCTCGGAAACTCTCCTCCAATACGAGGAAAACACCAACTGACACTCTGGGAGATAAATTAGGACTGTGGCCAAGGCGGTAATGGCGGGATGATGGCTGAATTGTTTTCCCGGGGCAGAGCCGGCTCTTATTTTCCCGACAGGAAGCTTCTCCACCTGATTAGCGGGCAAAAAAACCTGCTGAACAGAGCGAGCCGAGTGTGGGCAACGGATAAACAGAATAGTGCTGCTAAAGGACACACACACACACACACACACACACACACACACACACACACACACACACACACACACCTTTTATGTAATGATGGCACACCAGTTAAAAATGATAGTTAACCTGGTTCTTTCATACACACACACACACACGCGCGCGCACACACACACTTAGAGAGAGTGGAAATGTAGTCTAACAAGGCTCAGGATTGTTGTGTAAACCTGCAGAGAATCGCCGGCCAGCCTCCACAATAATGTCAATTCTCTTCTGCTGTGCTCAGGTACTTCAAACAGGACTCACACGATTCGGTATGAAACCAGGAGATATGACCGACTTCCTTCAAAGACAAGAGAACATGTTCTAAAAGGACCTAGCTGCAAACCTCTCACTGTAAAATAAGGACTGAGTTTCCAAAGTTTGCCAGAAATGTGTGAAATGTAATAATGATCTGATTGAGATATGGAGATAAGAAATCAAATACTGTACAAGCAAGGGTTGCAACTAAATTCATACTGTATTTTTTTGTGTGATTTTAACTGATTTACTTCATACAAGTAGGAGACACAAGCTGTATATTGTGACACACCTGACATGTGCCAACGGCTAATTACCAATCTCTTCCTATGTTCTGTCACCGCCATGCATCAGTTCGTTGCTCTGACTTTCAGAAACAACACCACGCCAGCATCCACCTGCAGGCTCAAGCTGTGAGGTAAAAGATATCATCTTGTCACTCCACACATTTCTGCATGTAAAATAAACCTGCAAGGAGAAATGAGGTCAGAGCCTATAGACACCATTAAAATCTCTATGTCTACATGCACAGTTAAATTGAGCTTCGGTTGCAGCTCGATCGGGCCTTTGAATTGAAATACTGTCCTTGTACTTGTATGCATGCACCGTGAAAGAAATGATTCAAAGACAGAAAAATGTCCAGCTCCACTACTGTAGGTGTTTATGTGCCCCCATTCAGCTAGTTACTCTTGGACCTTTTTCCGGTTGACCTCGCTAACGAGTTAGCAAGTTAGTTAATTGTGAAGTGGTGGGTGTATGTCGAACGGTGAAAGCATGGTACATTTTGTACATGCTACATGCTTTACTTTGGCATTTAATGCGATGCACCCCTTTGCTTATGGTGACATCAAAATGCAGACGACAGCGTGGCTTCTGTCGTGTCGCACACTTATGCAGGTTGAATACCGATCTGAGCACGGCGCAGGGACCATGGAGCTTGGACAGAACAACCAGTCCAGTTTGGGTCCAATTGAGGCATACACATGCAACATTTAATTGATCTCCATCCACATCACCTAGTCGTGTTAGTCCGACTTTGAGAAAGTGAATTTAGTACCTTTTCAGCTGGGCTAACATGTGTACCTCCATTTTTAGTGGGACTAACACAATAAATAGAATTTGTCTAACTGCATCTAAAGGTACTGAATGTTCTGCTGCTGCAATAAACATGTCTAACGTGTGTTGTCAGACTGACACCGAACTATTGTTTGTTGGAAACAGTAATATTGTGGAAGTAATGCTGTAGAAGATCAAGTTCAGACAGCATTAAGAAATGATTCAGTTGGAGTTAGACAAATTCGACGTGCAGAAGTCCAAATGGAGTTGTAGCTTCCAGGGAGTTCTATTTTATGACATTTGTGACATGTTGTAATATGAACAAATAATAATGCGATGTGATAATTCATAATCACACCGGATAACTAAGTACTTTGCAGACAGTAATGTAAACGGATAAAATGAATGAAGGAGCTTTCTGATTGAGTAAGTAGGACATGGGTACTTTCTGGTTGTGAAACAGTGCCTTTTAACACTGGATAAAAGGGAATGCATTAGTAACTGAACTTTGGTTGCTCTGCAGATCACCACTTCTTTGTTGCACTGTTAATAAAGTCTATCAGGTCCACATGATTTGCATAATATTATTTTGATGTTTCTAAAGGGCTTTGGAAACAGATCACAAAGGCTCGCCAGACTCCACAGACAACAACAGTCATTTTACCTCACAGAAAACATGTTTCATGTAGTTTCACTGTTTGCATTACAATGGTTCTGGACCTGAACCAACCATTCAGTGGCCAAAGTCACACATTAACACAACGGTACAAGGCAGCCTCAGGTGACTCTGAAGAGAGGTTTGTTTCTAATTTTAATGTTGACAGTCTGTGCTTTCCATATTTGTGTGCCATCAGTTATTTTGGACAAAATGTATGAAAGGAGTTTGGATGATCTTGATGAACTGCCTGATAATTCTGCATTTCTTTAAGACCTCTTTGTAACATTTCCATATCTCAGTTACTATCTCGGAGAGTATGATGGACTGGGGTGATTCCTTGATACTCACTTTCACAAAAAACTTTTCTAGATATTGCATGACCTGGGAGACTGTGTAAATACCGCTGTGCATGGTGCTGCTTTTGTGGCCGTTGTTGTAGACATTTCTTTGCTACCTCTGTATCGTCTCATTTTGGTGAGTTATTTTGTTCAATTTCTTTGTTTTCTCTGCCCATTTTAGATCTCCTGTTTTACTGTGTTTTTACTTTCTGCACTTGGGTCCATCATTTAGCATCAGACATCATCATTATCCCAGACAGACTCCCACATAAATCCATTGAATTCCATGAAAGGCAACATGAGTATGAGTACTTATTTTAGAAGTGACTACAAATCATAGACAGGCCGAACTTACTGTTTATACTCAAGCACTGATTAATTTAAATCACAACGTTATTCTCCTGTCATCAATCCGCTGTCCTCAAGAGTTAAACAACATGTGCTTGTTCTTAATTCTCACATTTTGGATGGAATATCAGAAATGTATTTTTGGTGATATTGACTGAGAGCAAGAGCCAGACAAAAGATGTATTCAAGGCTGCATTGTTCCACCAGAAAATCTAAATGTACACATTTCCTTCAAAAGTAGGACACATTCATTGTCTTTGGAAACATGTCCTATAGAACCTTTTTTGAATGGTTGTTTTGAGCTTTATAAAATAATACCATCAGATGGATGTGAGAACTGTTCTTCAGCAGTTGTATGCTCTAAACCAGACTAACACTCATTGAATAGTGCTACTGAAGACACTGTGTATTCTGTGGATATTGCAACAGTTGTTTTTCACAGCAAGCTGCTTCAGAGTAGTATAAAGAAAGTTTCATCAGCCACAGGAACTAATGCTTGTGATTTAAAGAGACACTGAGGGGATATCACCTACTTTAAAAACGCTGAAAACAGGAAGGCATAGAAGAAAGGTTGAGATGATATGTTCACTGTGTGGTTCTGATAGCACAAAGATGGAGGCAAAACTAGTTCCTCCTTAAGTGTTCCTCATCTCAGAGCTGCTGTTCAAACCCAAAGATGCTGCCTTTAGAGAGATGTTGGGAAAATAAATCTTTATGCTGATGATTCTGAGCCAATTTTGTCAACTTCACTGCTTTTTGCCAACATATTTTCATGCAGACCTTTTACTCTTGTAGGAAACTATTCTTTTTTTTTTTTTGTCAGAAGTTGAGGTTGTCCTTGTTAGAAGCTCCCTCACACTGAGTCACACTCTCTCCATTTCTTTTTCTGCAAGTGTTGCTTCAGTCCCGATGCCAGACTCCTCGCAGTCGAGAAACGCTGGAAAAAAAAAAAAAATCACAAACTGAATGAAGAGATGAAGTGCATGCTGCAGCGACACGCAGCGACACAGTCCGCCCACCTTCATCTCGCCGGAGAATCTGAGAGGTCGACAAGCAGCCGGCTGACTCTTCGCACAAACACTTCAGTGACAGAGGAGTCTGCAACACGCCGAGCTGTCGACAGGCGTTTCTTTTGTCGGAGCTGGAGGTGAGTCGGCGCAGACGCAAACATCATCCTTTGAGCACAAACAAACAACAGGCGGAAAATGGAGGCAGGAAAAGGCCAGCCACAGGAGACTGTAGGACTCAGAGACAAGGAGATCATTTTCATCAGGAAACACTTGTTTTTAAATCAATCCTGCACATCATAACCTCATGGTTAAAATATTGTGACAGGTATTTGACAGAGTGTAACCTACACTTCAACAGAAAAATAGAGGTTATAAAAGATCTTTCCGTCTGACTTTTTGACATCTCCCTGGGGTGCAGTGTCTATTAAGGCTGGAAAAAAAACATACTGATGACAAAGCTGTTCTTGTGACATGCTCAGACAATATCATGTTGACTTCTGTTGAAAGGGATTTTTGAGTATTTAGAATCAGAGCCCTTTTTCACATATTCTGCTGTCTGACAGAAACATTTGGAATTGCTCCAGTGGAACGCCTCGGCCTGCAGCAGTGACACACTCCTTAATGGCTGCAACTTCATCATTGTGGGTAATTGCAGCAGATCAATTCATCCAAAGGGAGAAATGTGTCTGACAACATTAAAGAAATAATAAACCCCCTGTTACATCACTCATTTTGAAGCCATCATAGTCGTTTGACAAAAAAAAAAAAAAACACAGGAGTTGTTTGCATACAGGTCATGAGCATGCTGCAGTAGGTTAGAACATGGAGGGAAATTAAAGTAAATGCATCTAAATCTTGCCTATAGTTCTGCACATACTTAGGACGAGGCTGCAGGTTTGCGAGTATGTTTTGAAAATGTTGCTTTTTCTGTGTGTTTTGGCTTTTCATACACACGCAAACTGCATTATAGGTCACTGAAAAAACACACCTTATGAGAAAACTCCTTTGAGGGTGAAGATTTTCAATAACTCAGTTTAAGGTGTTTATGTGTAGACCAGGAAAACAGAGTTTTGGGCCTTATTGTCAAACGGTTTCTCCTCTGTCTGACGTCATTGTGCGAGCGCTGTCACTTCTGTTAAAAAATGGCAGACGTAACACCAATGCTGGTGTTAACGTTAATAACTAGACTTTTTACGTGCTTGTGCATACATACAAAGTTGCTCTCAAGCCAGGTTGACAAGCAGAGGCGCCTGAATGGACTGCGGAGGTCACTGCTGCTTCGTACAACAACCTGACGACTCAAACCCCGCCGCCAACTTTGGACTTTGGGTGGTGGGATAACTTTGAAAATGAAATGGTCTTTGCAGAGAAATGGGGAGAAATTTTCGTAGGTCAAAGACATCATTGTTGACTTTGCGTGCTCACGACAGCTGTAACAGTGCATTTTTTGTGTTTTCATATAAATATATTAGAGAACTTAGCGTGTGTGGACGGGATGCCTATGTGTGGACTAGGCTTTAGATGGTTGCACAAAAATAGCCAATTGTTGGCACCTTGAAATAATAAAAACTTAACAATTAGTTAGTAATGTTGTTTAATATGCTTGTTGTGTATTACTTTGTATTTGTGTTAGGACCCCCTTGAAAATGAGACATCTCAAGGGTCTATGCTACCAAATGAATTCAAATTCAAATTTGGTGCTTCCTTTCACCAAATTTTAACATCATAAGGTGATTTATGAAGGCCATGATCAGGTGCATCTGAGTTCAGCATTGCGGAGATCAAGGGCAAAGAAAAAAAGTGAGAGATCTGTGTGGCTTTCATGGAGGGTTCACCAAATGGGGCACAGAAAAAACGTCACGCGGTCACATGAGTCATTCTCCTCCACGTTCTTGTCAGAGTGTGTGTGACGTAAATCCCAGAGAACAGTGCTTTCCTAAACTCTCTGCCGGCATCTGTCCTGACGGAGTTGGGTTCCACTTGTCCCTTAAGAGGAAACGATGAATGTCACTGCAAATCGCTCTGCAGTTACTGTGAGTGATCCACTTTATCCTTCAATGGAACACTCGTCTGAGGGGAGCGGTCTCCTGGAGGGCAAGGCTGCGAATGTGAGCGAGAGGGCAGCTGTTCTTCTTCGTCATTGTTAAAGGAAAGCATGTGCACAAAACCTTAAAAAAGGCTAAAGAAGAAAATTACAAGTTAAAAACGGATTACTTGTTATGAAGCAGAAACGTACCATGTGTCACCAACAAAGATATTAAGTACTGATTCTGAGGAAAATAAACGTCAATTTTGATAACTTCCAAAAGTCAACCCAATTCACTCTAATCTTCTCTTGTACATACACTCATCGGCCACTTTATTAGGTACACGTAGTACCGGGTTGGACCCCCTTTTGCCTTCAGAACTGCCTTCATTATTCATGGCTTTGATTCAACAAGGAGCTGGAAACATTCCTCAGAGATTTCGGTCCATATTGACATGATGTCATCCCACAGTTGCTGCATGTTCAACACAGCTGCACAAACAGCAACAGTACGGCAGCTTTTGATTTTTCTAAAACACAGTCATACATTTCCATCTTGCATTATCAAAAGTTTTTAAATTGGAGATCAAAACTAGTTTGCCAAAACGTACTTGCAGAACACTTATGACAGTCTTGATTGTCAGGAAATGACAATCTATCTTTCTAAGAAAACATGAAATTTAATAAAAACATTGAGGTAAAATAGACTTGTAAGACAGAGACATTTTCCCGCAATTTCTGTCTCCATCTTGACTTCAGTGTTTTCTCTCATTTAATAAACTGGCAGACGTCTGCTGTGCCAACATTCATCACAGTGATATAATATGACAGAGCCGGCAAAAACCTCAGATCCAAATCAGGTCCAGAGTGACTCACAGAGAACCATAAAGCTGCTTGCTGAATACACATCGCTGATTAAAGAGATTGCTAGTGTCCATAAATCCTGCGTTATATTAAAAGACAATTTGGTTTCTGTTGTGGAAGCTGTAAAACGCCCCGATGTCCAATCTGACCAGAGCATATGTGAGCTGTAAAAGGTTCTTATGTCTGACATATTTATCTGTCGACACCATCAACAAACCTCCAAAAACCTTCTTAACCGTCCCACCGGACGGGGAGGAGACGCAGCCGGTGTTCCACATGATTGATACATCGGCGTATCTCATCGGCGGACGCGTCTGGCGCTGCACATGATCGAGCTGCCGGCGAGCGGAGAGGCTTTTAGCTGCTGGACGGGTCAAACACCCCTATAGTCATAGTAAAAGGACGGCGTAAATCTCTCTGCCACTGCTGTTACCCTGCCAGCTGATCAATACTGATCTAAAAGTGATGAATGAGACCACAATTGACTCCATCTTTTCTTCTCCGGGCGGCGGGATGGAGAACATCTTATCTCTCTCTGATACAAAGGAGGGAGTGAGGTCACAAATATCACAACATCTGGAATATGTCTCGGGCATCAAGCGGAGCTCTTTTCAGTCGCCCATTTCCGTATTCATCTCATCTGACATCAAACGGCTATCTTTAAACTGAAACGTGTGTCCACATCAGGCTGGCTCCAAAAGTGAGCCAATCCCCATTAGACCCTGTGTTAAAATGTCCAACTTTACAGCAGGAATAAACATGTTTTCTGAGGAGCTGGTAATGTTGAGACATTTTAACTCGACATTTTAACTTGTCGTTTGTTTGTCTGCTCACCTGTAGAACACTTAACGGCTTTCTCATTTATGTGTTTTTATTTATTTGTTACATTTGATAATTGTATACACCGTACAGACAAGGGCAGCTTTTTTGCCCTTCCTATTTCAACCATTGTTATTGATGTCTTAGCAGTAATATGCATTGAAAAACACAAATCACACTGTCTTATTGGAAATAACAGAACCAGACAGATAAAGGACCCACAAATGCAGGCTCACACTAAGCAGGATACAATAAAAAGGCAGAGTTTATTAAGCAGGCCAAGTCGGTCCACAGATAATCCAAAAAAGACTGAAGCAAACAAATCCAAAGAAGGTGCAGGCAAATGGCAAAAAGCAAAAAGCAGGCAAAGGTCAACACACTACATAAAACCCACAAGTAAAGGAAAGTGTAACGAGGCGACACGAGGGAACACACGATAAACTGACAGGGATTACATACACAGACAATCAGAGGATAACGAGGCGAAGGTGAGCACAATCAGGGCGGGGAAACTACGAGGAACAGGATCTAAAAGACAAAGATAAATAAGAGTAAGTACAAAATAAAGCACTTTATGTTTCATTTCTACACTTTAACCCTTGAAAAAAGTCTTACAGATATCGTCATTTAAAATGTCCCTCGTGTAAAATAACATTTCCTCTTGTTAAATTGTCATTTTTCATTAAAAGTCCACTGAATTCATGTTAAAAGGGCTTCCCGGGTCCACCTTAGAAGTTTGCTACCGTTAAAACTTTAATGCATCTCTTTTCAGCAAACATTTGTGAATCTTTTTTCTTTGAAATTCTGTCAGATCCACATTTTAATGTTCATATAGGTAATGCACATAAAAGCAGATGATGGAAACTTCATTCACTGCTGCCTCCATTTACAGCACATTCGAGCTAAAAGATGTCCCTCTGTTGCTCTTTAGGCCCCTCTCATAGCTCACCTAGAAGCCATTAGTGACCCGAGGGACCCTGGTGGAGCTGATGGACCTTCACTAACACTCTGGGGACCCACATGTACATGGAGCGCGCTGACGGGCGATCAATAAAAGGACGCCATGACGGTTCAGCTCAGGCAAAACAATGAACATCAGTTGTTTTCTCAGCCTGAGCTCTCGAGCTGTATTTTCCTGAGACGAACCATCCTCTTCAGCCGCCCACCCGCCGCACATAATGATAAAGGCCGTGAATTGAAGCTATAAATTACCTCCTAACATTGAAGAGTGTGATGATTAATCACTCCACCAAGTCTCCACTGAGGAGACACAAAGATGCCTCTCCCGTTGCCAAACAGCTCCTCTGTGTTCGCTGCAGATGATTTACAGCTCGCCCGGGCGGTTTGCGTTCGGCTCGGCTGTCGGAGGCTGAATCAGAAAAGTGTTTGGAGATGCCAGGCTGACAAAGAGCACAAGACAAAGTCCCCGGCACCTGTGAAAAGCTGCTATATGGACACGTTTTGCTTCTGATGACGCGCTCTCTGTCAATGGCAATAATGGCCATCCGGTCAGAGGCGCGCTCCATAAATCAAACAGACTGCTGGTTTGTTTACCCGCCGGGGTTGGGGAGAGGTCTGAAGCAGCAGTATCTGTCCCCGCCAGCTGTTCCAACCCCTCTCTGTCTCCCGCAGCCTCGGCTAATCTCAGCTTTCCAACTTTCTTTAATTCTGCTCCTGCATTGTCCTCCTCATAAAGAGTTTTCGGGCAAACTTTACCTCTGTGCTCCGCTGCTGGAAATTTCCCTGCACCCTGTCTGCTATCTGTGCGCTTGAGTCATGACTCTGCGTGCGCTTGTTAATTCGGTCCCTTTCTGCTCCCCCGGAAGAGCTCAGAGGAAACTGTCGGTTAACAACAGGGGGTTGTGGGTAAATAGGTACCTCCTTGACTTGCCTGTGTGTGTCCAGTGTAAACAGCAGCGTGTACACCAGAGGCTGCTTTGTTCACACAGCAAGGGCGTCCACAGGCCGCACTGTTTGTGTTTGACTGAAATGACGCATCTGAGTTTGGTTTATTTGTTTGCTCGCTAGATAATGTAACAGAGATGTTCTAGCTGTAAATCTCTGGTTTGGTGGGGAAGTTTAGGATAATTTAAATCAGCCTGTTTTTAACGTCTTACTACATGGACCAGATATTCTTAATTTGGTTGAAAAACGATGTATTTTCTTGTGTAATTGATCAAAGTTATACCAAATAAATGTGCCATTGGGAAAACATGATGTTCAGTAAACAATTGCCAGAACCAGGTTGCGCCCATCATGCATTTATTTGAAGAGCAATTACCAAATAAGTCCAATATTTGCTCTAGTTCGACTTCTTGCTCTCTCTCTTCTTAACTCCCTCCTCACCATGCTATTCCATCTCTTAGCCTCAGTAACTGTGACAAACCGTACTGACACGGGCTAACTTGCTGGTATGTATCTGAAGGCTGCTATCGCAACTAGTGCTATTAAGCCATACACACTGGCCCCGCTGCCAAAGTTACATGTGAAGTAAAGAAGCGACTAGGGCACTTTGTGGACCTGGAAGAGACCCCATTCTCCCCGTTGAAAGTTATTGTTACATTAGATCGACCTTTGAAAGTACTATTTGAAATTTATTGTGTACATGTTGTTGCTTTAAAACACAGATTCATACATTTGAATTAAGCGACATTCATATCCTCCTCATTTAACAACAAAAACCTAAATAAAGGGTTGAAGAAAGCTCACAATCTTGAGTCCACAGCTGATATTCAGTGGTTTGTATACATGATGTAAAAGCATCTTTAAGGGATTTAAATTTGACACACAACATCCAATGTGTTGTCAGAGAACATTGGATTGATTGGAATATCCGGTTTTTGACCAGCTGGTTGCTGTTTTGAAATTTGTAAACTGACAGAAGAACACATAGTCTCCCTAATCAAACAGCAAACTGTTTGTCAGTGTTTGGGTTTTGCTGCCATGTGGAAATATTTGCAGCAGTATCAAACGAACAATTCAAATAAAGTTCTGTGCTAATAAAAACACTGTGAGTACCACATATCCTCTGCATAAAGCGAACGTGAAGATAATGAGGAGGTTTTTGGTAAACTCTGCGTTTCCCATGCTAAAGGCTAATGCTAACATTAGTTCATGGTTTTCATTAAGCATACATTGCTTGTTGTTGTACTGAAGGGTAAAACGATAACAGAGGTGGTCATATGTGATGGTGAGTTGACTTAGTTTTGAGTGAGAACAGTATAAAGCCTTTTGCCCATTTGTACAATGTGAGTTGCCTTAACTGACACTTTTGTGACCCATTGTTTACCTCATATTTTCTGGAGGGAAAAACCAGACAGAGATAAAAAAGTGTAATTTTCAAATGTTTCCACAGTGATTTAAACCTGTCCTTTCATAGGCCAGTGATGCTTCTTCAACATTTCCCACATTCTGCCGCTCATCTCCTTCCCCTCGAGATGAAGCGGCAGGCCTGGCAGGCCAACACAAGCTGCAATTGATTCAAAATCCTTAGCGGCAAAACAGACAAAGGGGTCATCTATTATCCTCGCCCTGCGTCCCCCTCTCTCCTCTGCTCTCTTCTCGCCTCTCCTCGACCCATCTTTGGCGGTCACCCGTTAAAAGGAAACTCTGGGGACGTCATGGAGCTCTCTGCATCGCCGGCCTCGCTCCACTTCTCCGGGGCCGGGGGCCGGGGCTAATTGGCCGATCCACCAGGGAGTCCTCCAACCGCCAAGCCACCCAGCCAGGGGGCCCATTTGCAAGCATGTGATCTCAGCTGAATAGGGGTGAGAGCCAGAGACGGAGGAGGAAGAGGAGGAGGAGGTCGGGGGATGCTGGTGGGTCTAGAGGACATGGGAGAAGTGATTCCCACGAGAGGTGTGGGTGGAAAAAATAAGAGAGGGGGAAACTTCTGAAGCGCTCTCTCGGCTGTGAAAAAGCTCTTCCAGCTCTTTCTGCAACAAATATTAAGATATTTTTAAAAGGAAGAATAAACAGCATTATCTCCAAAAGTGCTCCACACCCCTTGAGTGACCGTTTTTTTTTCTGCCAAGGGGAACTAATGTAAAGCATGGCCTTAGCGATGCATCCAAGCACATGAGCTGGAGTGTGGAGCAGAGACGCAGACAGAGAGAGTTTTAGCAGAGACTGTGGGTAATTGACAGGCAGAGCTTCTTTACCAGCAGCTCTTTGTGTTTATCAGCCAGGCCGATCGATGGTCATCTTAACCCCGGGAGAGCGAGGGCCAGGATGGATGAAAAGTAAAGTCTCCTCTTTTGTTGTCCATGCAGCTCTGTCCAGCGCCATAGGCAAGGCTCCCAGAAGGACCTGCTCACAAATATGAAAGATTGAAGCCATGATAAAAAAGCTAGAAAACATCTTTCTATTTTTTTTATTTTTTATTTTTTTGTATCCCCAATGCACCCCAAAATGCTTTCAAATATTTTGGTTTGGCTCTCACTTTGAGCTTCTCTTCAGTGACCCATTTGGGTCCAGAGGGAGAAGCGAGCAGAGAGAAGCCGGAGGAATGAAGCCGCAGAGTGACACAGTAGGATTTTGATCATGCGAGCCAATGCAAACTAAAAAAAAAAAAACCCCAGTACAGCACTCAGCTGCTGCTAGCTGCTCTGTTCTTTATGTTGAAACTGGAATTTTGTATTCCTGTCAGACAGAGTTAGCATTTTTAATATCGTGCAACTGCTCTAACTTTTCTGCTCTTAAAAGAAATGTCAAACAGTTTGGAAAATTGTCTTGTTTACTTTTTTTGGATGAGAAAATTTAAATATTTTTCATCTCTTAGATTTCCATCGACCTCAGATATCCTTCATGGTCTGGACTTATTAACATTTGCAAGCATGCTTACCCAATTAAACCTGATTTTAAATGTTGAAAATTAGAATTTGACCTGTTATCGTCATGGTTGTCAAGTGTTTGCATGCTCACCGACAAACTCAGAGTGTGATTATGAAACATGGGAAAATAATAACTAGAAAATCAAGCATGCTTACATGTTCATTTATATGTTACCATGCTAGCATTAGCATGAGCTTTTAAACAGTGCTGTGTAAAAAGCCTCAATAGGAGATTATATTTCTCTTTTTTTTTAAACACCAGCCACTGAGAACAAGTTCAGACCTGCTTTATTTGTTGAACAAAAGGCTGTAGAAAAATTAATCAGGGTTTCCTTGAACCTACAGGTCATTTTGTTATATTTTTCATACTTAATATTTTTGTTAAGACAGAGAACCCCAAACTTTCATATGCTGCCTTTTTTTTAAAAAACACTTCAGACTATTGTTATATCACACTTGTCTGATCCTCACCCTGAACCACACAAACACACACACACACACACACACACACACACACACACACACACACACACAGAGACACACACACAAACACACACACACACACACACACACACAAACACACACACACACAAACACACACACACACACACACACACACACACACACACAAACACACACACACACACACACACACACACACACACACACACACACACACACACACACACACACAGCAGACCCAGTCAGCATTTTTCAGCAGTCAGAGCCTCGGTCAGCTCATGTTAAATGTGATGGAAGTTAGATACTCATCGCCTGGGAGATCAAAGATCAGCCTGTCGATTGGATCTCCATCTTAAACACTTTCCGACAAAAGGCTCTTTTAATGTTTTCCTTTATGTCTTCTTCTCTGTTGCATTCGGCTGTTTTATACCTCTGTAAACTTTTCCAACAGTTCATAGATGTGCCTTTTATTTAGTGTTGTTTTCAGTAAAAATCACTTTGCAGTCTTCGTTCTGACAATCAGAGCACCAGTAAAGTTTATTACGTTGTCTGGCTGATGATGAGAGAGGAGTTTAGAAAGAACAGGCTGTTTCTCACTCTGAAAAGAACAACAAAACAACAACAAGCTTCTTTACTGACCTGCTGATTTAATCCACATTAACCTTCCATATTTGATTTCAGAGACACAATCGATACACACAACATGCCATGGTTTTACAATGCAGTGGAGCATTGTTACGAATGTTTGTACATTTTCTCTCAACTTTTCACTTCTAAATAATGTAGTGTACTCAACTTCTTTCAAACCAGAACTACTGTGAACTTTTACAATGTGATTACCTGTGGACTAACTGTCAGAATATCCGGCTCAGGAATATCAACCAGTGTGTCTGCTTGTTGACAGAAGAGTTTTAAGACTCCGTTAAGGGAAATAAAGAATGATTATTATTACATTATATTCGACGAAGAAAAGTGTGGTAATTTTGAGGAAATTTGTAACATCTAAAAAATAATTTTATGATTGAATTTTCTTGTGACTGGCCCTTACACTCACTGACCTACAATGACAAAAGACCTTAACTCACCAGAGTGTAGAACTGAGAAAAATGACTTTAAATTCAGGCAGAATATTGGAAATGTGGCAATTCTTTGTCTTTTTAATGAGGTTATTTATCTACATACATATCTTGAGCTCAAACTTGACCTTTGACCCTTGGAAGTTAAGGTACTCTGCATTTGCATTGCCTGCACAATAATAAGGGGTCATGCCAAGGCAAAAGGCATTCACTTCCATTTGATAGCTCCCTTGGTTGCAAATCACTATTTCAAATCAGTATATGATAATATGATAGCATGTACATGAAATCTAGTGATCATGGCACAATTAAGCTGCCGCAGGGAAGGTTTATCTACTGAGCACCAAATCAAACAGGTGAATATATCAGTATAAATTATCCAGGTCCAGGCACTCAGGATGGTTGGAAAATATAAAAGGCCTTTAATTCAATGGGCTACAACATAAAAAAAAACCTGGACCTGGATTATTTATACCAATGTTTTTTGGTCTTTAGTCCTCCTCCCCCCCTTTTTTTTTTTTAAGTTTTCCCTTCCATTAGCTCCATTGGTTTGAGGGATACCAGAAGCGCTCCTGTTGTCTGTCTTTTTCATAGGTGAATATAAGTAAATTAAATGCAAAATATTTTAAAATCGTAGCTCAAAAAACCTTTTACCACCTTTAAATTGTCGAAGACAAATAAATCCCTCGCTCAAGTCAAGCCTTCTCCTAAAGATGCTTTCTAACACACAAAATGTGAGCTCTATCTCTCTCCTGTAATGTTTAGAGAAATTGCTTTTGGAATAACAATCTGTGTCTGTCAGTTGCAAAATCGAACACTATTATTGGCCATTCTTCGACTGGGCGCACTGAGGATGGGTCTCTTTACCAAAGTACTGCAGGAGGTAATGATTTGTTGTTTTATTTGTCTGCTAACAGGAGATATAAAATCCAGCTTCTGCTTCTTGCGATCAGATAAAAGTGCAGCTTAAGACTCCAGATCCACTGTGAAAGTCTGTTTTATCCTCACTCTCATCCCCCCGGCGGCTCCTGCTGTAATTTACTCCAGGTGAGTTCGAGTCAGCGACCTGTTACTCGTCAACTACATGGACGAGGTGAACTGAAGCTATTCCGCTGCAGGGTGCCGGGGGTTAACACTTCTACTCCACTACATCTCCTCGTCTGGCTGCACTGCGGCCTTTTGTCCTTGTCGTGTCCGCTGACAGGAAGTGCTGGTCGGGGGCTGGTACCTGCCATACACTGTGACATGCTCACAAAGCGAGGTGGGACAAGCAGATTTCAGGAGATTCGCTGAAAGAAAGAGCATGTTGTAGAAAAAAAAAAAAAGAGGCTTTTAAACTGAAGACGGCGCCGGCCCGGGGTGCTATCAGCAGCTCTTTGTTGCAGGAGAAAAGCCAGCAAGTTCCTCCACTTTATCTGATAGACAGACGCAGCTGCTGACTGCAGCCGCCGCCTCTGTCCAGCGTCAGATAAATCGCCTGGGCAGGGCCAACCAAGCCACCGGCGAAACCTTTTTAACAACAGGATCCCACAGTCTGTCCTGGAGCTGCTGTTTGAATGTCATAGATGTCATGTACAAAGCTCATCCGAGTGCAGGGCCGATCAGGAGAGTGACAAAGAAAACAGGGAGCACAGGTCATACCATTTAGAGGACAAATGTTGGAAAACACTTCTCTGACACAGTAAATAAAAGTGGATAACCACCATCATTGAAATCAGACAGCATTAGTATTTTTGTCTTTTCAATCGATAGAAGTGTATTTGTTTATTGAACCCAAACTCATTAGCAGAAAGTTCTGCCAACGTCCATCTTCTATTGGTTGACACAGAAGCTGTGATCATGCTCACAACAGTTGGAGCAGTTGTTTTAATGTCAGTTTGGATGTTGAGCTTGTAGGCCAAAATAAAGTTATATCCTTCCTGCCAATAACTGAAGCTGAAGCTAACACCTAATAGTGTGCTTTCAGCAACTGAGAATCCAACTATCAGTAAGGACATGATCCTTTCATGTGAACCATCTGCATGGTTTGCTGTCCCTGGTGGTCTTGGAGAAAGAACTTCTGTTGGTTCACATCAATGTTCATGGCATTAAACATGACTATTTTTATAAGCTAAGACTTGGAGCAGTTCATTTTTTTAGGGTTGTCTGAGGTACATGTCGATAGCAGGTACATTAGCCACAGGAGATGGCGGTCACCGCTGCCCCTTTAAGAAGAGACCGGTCAGAGTGACCGGCATGGAAGATATAGGCTATACATTGTTGAAGACAGGCTCATTTTTACCAAGTAATCTAACTACTGTTAAGAAAACCCAACCTAAAACAACACTTCAGGGTCAGTGGAGATATCCCTTTAAAACTTTCAGATGATTTTTAATCTGTTTGATTTTTTTCTGAACTTCAAGAGAACAAGAGCAATGCAGGACAGCTCTGACTAAATTGTATGATCACCTCACACCAAGCTGTTTAAAATCCACATTTTTTTTTGAAGAAACTTAATCACTAAAAAAAAAAAAATTAATTTATCGAATATGATTAATTGCCACATTGGAAAGTAACACCATTTAACTGATGATACTAAGGACCTTCATGTGTTTGAAAATGTTAAAGTTTGAGTGAGGAAACAATAAAACACCAGTTTGGTCTTTGAGGGAAAACAAAACAAAACAATAGGCTTCCTAATAATGCACATGAATAAATATCCACAAAAGATGCTTTACATGTTTTCCCACATAATCTACAGAGAAAC
The DNA here is from genome assembly GCF_963584025.1 of Labrus mixtus. Classification (NCBI taxonomy): domain Eukaryota; kingdom Metazoa; phylum Chordata; class Actinopteri; order Labriformes; family Labridae; genus Labrus; species Labrus mixtus. Next base: position 18,138,717 of record NC_083621.1, read on the forward strand.
ACCTCGTGGCATCATTCGTCTCTATTTTTTAACTCAAAGCAGAGAGGATATTTTGGGTAAAGTACATCCCCTCATCTGTTTAAAGCTGCTCATCATTACCTCTCCTCTCCTTCATGTTTGGGGGGGCGTCTTCTCTCTGAGGTCAGTGCATTCAAAATTGAAAGCTTCTTTGTGTTGATGCAGGGAAGTAAAGGGAAGGGGAGAGAAAACAGCGACAACGCTCTTTTGAGTGCTGCTCCTGTGCTCTTGAAAAGCCGACATCAATGAGTGGCGGGCGTGGGGGAGTGAGGGAGAAAAAAAATGATGAGAAAAAAAGTAAAAGAAGAAGAAAAAAGAAAAAGGCAACATGAAGAAAATGTTGTCACTCTGTTTGTTTTTTAATGTGGGAAAAAAAGCTGTGGATGTGGTGAGACAAGCATATACAGTACATGATGTTAGATCGTGTTCCCTGAGGAGTCTGACACAGATATAGGAAAAAAAGATTACATATCACAGCCGCTGCACACATCTCCAACAACCAGCAGCCCCTCACTCATTAATTCATGTACAGCTGCTGAAGAAAACACACAGACCTTTTGAATCAGCTTCTGATAAATCCTTAACATTTTGTTTTTGATTTAAATTAATGAGACTATCATCCTCTCAGGAGTACACCACTAACTGAGAAACCAAGTGACAAAGTCCTGAGTCTTAATTCAAATTAATGATGGCACATTAAAAATGTAAAGGGGGAAATGAAGAGCTTATAAACAGTATATTGATCCCTTCTTAGAGGATGAATCCCAATGTCTATATACTACAACAACTTCAAGGTAGAAAAACCCTTTTTCTAGTACCATTTACAACAAAAATAATAATCAATATGTTATATGATACTAAGAAACATACATTTGACCTACCATTTTGAAGCTAACTATTCAAAAGTACAATCAGTTTACTGCACATTGCACATATTGCACAAGTTTACTTTTTCTTTAAATTTTATTTTATTTATTTTATTTACCATTTTGCACAATTTAGAATTTATTACTGTAAATATTATTTATCTTATTTTTACCTCATTTTATTTTATCTATTTTACCTTATCTTATTTTACCTTATTTTGGTTGTATTGCACCGCGGGACGGAGACAAACGCAATTTCGATTCCACTGTATGTCTGGCATATTTTGAAATTGACAATAAAGTTGACTTTGACTTTGACTTTGACTTTGATTTTGAACACTAAACACAGGATTATGTTTTAAACGTAAATTATGAAAATACTTGTTTTTCTTAACCTTTTTTTTTTCCATGACAAAAACAAGACGATGACAAGCTAAAAATAGATCTTTGATCATAAATATTATGAAACACCATTATGTTTACTAAATGTTAATGGTGGGCTGTAGGACATTCACAATCCCTGATATTTCCCCTCACTGTGAATCTACTCTACATGTCAACAAGCAGGAGGGAGGAGAAGTGTGTGTGTGTGTGTGTGTGTGTGTGTGTGTGTGTGTGTGTGTGTGTGTGTGTGTAAGTGAAGTAGACCGACGTACAGAACACGAGCTGACACGTTAACAAGCGTCAACAGCGTCAATGTGCTGACATGTCCAAGCAGTAAGTGACTAAGGTCTGCATGGTACCATAATATTAGTAACTTTATGAAGCCAAGAGTAACCTTTTATCAGGAGATATAAAAAGCTCTTAGGTAAGTTCAGTGAGTAGCTCTTCTCAGTGCTTTGCTCAAGGGCACCCCGGCAGTGCTCAGGAAGTGAACTAGCACCTCTCCAGCTACCAAACCAATTTCCAGACTTGGTCCGCACTGGGACTTGAACCAACGACCCTATGGAGTCCCTACAGACTAAGCTGCTGATGTGGATTTGTAGTTTAAAAGTGTGACAGTTGGTCAGTCAGAAAGTTTACTGAAATAAATGTTAAAAGAAACAGAATGAGGATGAAAAGGAACTTCAATACTCCTACTATCAGTTTGTTGAATTTCTCTGAATACTACAATACCCATGAGCCTTAGCTGCTGTTTCATGAGAAGACATAAATCAAAGTGAGAGCCTTTCATTGATGCTATTTAAAACAAAAAACAATCTTAAGCCTTTATTTGAGTGTTGCTTTTTATAAAATATGAGCTTGGACTTTATCTCGCTGTAAGTCAAATATATAATACAAGTCTTATACCTGGGATTCAGTGTTGTTGTTTTTTACTCACGTACACCATGAGACTTGTATCTAAAATAAAAACTCTCCTTCACTGTCTATGTCCACAGGCTTGTTCCTTTTACTTTTTAATCAAAGACACAGATGCATTTTGTTCTCATGATTCAACCAGAAGAGTTGCATGTCTTTGCCTGAAATCAGACTGTTATGTCAAATTATTTCACTCCATTTCCATCCGCGGTCAGACGTTGCCTCACTCTGACTGTTTTCCATGGGTATAGAGCTTTAAAATTCCCTATAGTCACAATAGAGTCCAACTTATATGATTTAACGTTAGTCTATTTCAATGGTTCCTAAACTTTTTCTGCCAGCCCCCACACAGAGCATGCACATCAACACACAACCTATATCGATTTACACTTCACACACTGTCAGCAGTCACATTCCTATATTCTTAGAGTTTATTTCAACACCATGTCTAAAAATAGTACAGAGTAACAACTTCACTGTGACAACTAACGGAAAAGACTAACAAGTGGCTTTTACAGGGGAATCAATCAAAAGTTATACGGCAACATGAAACTTCACAATTTCTTAAATGTAACGAGTCATTGCTTTAAACAGATTTCTTAAAACCTGACTCTCTGAAGATGACCAACTGCTTAAAATGAATAATATTAATAATAAATCTGTTTTTTATATGTATAATTCCTGTCCTACAATAACTTCAACGACTAGGGTGGCTTGTTTTGTTCCATGGATCACCTCAAGTCTGGGATGCAGCTGTGAGACTCCTCTTTCTTCATTTTCCATGTCAAGCTTTGGTTTTTATATTGTGTTGATTGAGGCAACTGCAGAAAAACCTATCTCACACAATAAGGATGTGGCAAAAGGAAGGAGTGAGGCTCTCCTCATTACCCATCGTTGTATGGGTGAAGCTGAGGGCGAGGTATGATTCCTCATGATTCCTTGTTTTTGTCTGAGTAGTTGTGACGTCAACAATTTGTTTTATTTAGCCTTGACGCTTTTTTTTTTTTTTCTGGTCACGTTTAGCTTCTTGGTTTAATAAATAATTAATACTTTTCAGTCACACCACAAAAAGACCATCATTTAGTGGTCATGTGTTGATTTTACCATCTTAATATTCTCTGGCATTCACTTTTCATAAACAGGGATTTAACACAGCGACACTTTTGAGTCCAAGAACCAAGATGGCGATGTCGTCAATGCCAAACTCTAGCCATCCAAACAGTAGACCACAAACTAACACCTCACAGTCAGCGGGTTATAAGAGTGGAGTGTTAGAAATAAAATCAATGTATAATGTTGGTTCGTGTTGGGAACAAATGCAGTCTACGAAAAAAAGGGTCACTTGATTGAAACTCATTTCTTGCTTTTTGATTTTTTTTTTGATTTTCCACTCTTAGGTTGACAACGCTAATTGTGAAAGTCCTCATGTGGGGAATTATCCTTAATCAAAAAGACTACCGGTTGGTTGATTCCAGGGTCAAGACCCCAGCATGGTCTTTTTAAATTTCAAACCGTAACATCAAAGATTCATGAAGGGCTGTAAAAAAAAACAAAAAAAACTGTTATTTAGTTGCCAATATTACAGTTCATAAAAAGCAAATAGATTATCTAAGAATCCCATTCTCATGGCGTTTAAAAGAAGGATATTTCCTGAGGTGATAAAAAATGCACATGAATGTTGAATATTTATGATTATCAGTGACACACAGGAAGCTCGGTGAGCTGCATGTTCATGACAGACTTACAGGTCTGATTCAATGCCCTGCTGTGTTTTACCTGAATGCTTCATCCTAGTCTCTGAGGAAAACACAGCAAGCCTTCCACCCACCCACCCATCAATCCATCCATCCATCCATCACTCCTGCAGTCCTGACAGCAGGCGACAGAGGGCAACCTCCCCCAGGCAGCCAGGCGGTGGAAGGGCTGGTGGGGGTCTTGATTGACAGGCTAAGCATTGGAGGGAGTTTGCCTTGAGTTGGCAGACGCCCCGCTGAATAGAAGCTTACATGAAGATGGTAAGAGTTGAGTACACATGCGGCTTTTTGTTGAAAAGAAAGAAGGGGGGGGGGGTGTCTACTGCGTCTCTCTACAAGCTGCTGAGACTACAGGGAGGATTAAAAGCTTCTGGGTTCATGGCAACTCACTACTCTTTGGGTTTAGTTTGATTCGGCGCTCACATGTATTTTGGGTTTTTGTCTCCACCTTGTCGCTCTGCAAATATCTAACAGCACTGCTTTTAATGTTGAGAACATCTGCATCAAGGTTCACCTGCAAGAAAATATAATGCTGAGGAAAACAAAAACACGACAGCTGAACATGTTTACAGACACTGCGTATACAGTTTTGCTTTAAATATAACCGGGTATGTCAAATATAGATTTATATATCAGGTGCTAAAATGACAGAGCCTGCAGTGTTTTTTTTTTTGTTGATTGGGAAAAAAACATTTATAGCTCACACACGTGCAGCTTTTGGGTATACAGTAAGAGGAGATGAGGTATGAGGAGCAACAAGCAGCACATATGCAAGCTGTTTGTGATTGTTTGACGGCTCTCAATCAAACAGACATGCACTAATCAATAGTCAGATTTAGCTTTGAAGAGCAACTGAATCTGTGGATTTCTTCAAACATAAATTTAATGTTGTTTTGCATTCACATGCGTCCTCAACATTGTTTTTACCCTGAAGGAGGTGCATGTATGGTTGAGATGAAACCAAATACAGATTCATACATAATTCAGGATGGAACCCAAACCATGATCTATTTCCTAAACATAACCCAGATATTTTTGTCCCTAAACATCAGAATCAGAATCAGAAATACTTTATTAATCCCCGAGGGAAATTCGGTCGTTCCAGTTGCACTAAAACAAAAGCAGTAGAAATATAGTTATATACAATCAAGTATTAATAAAACAGTAATTAAATAATAATATCAAGCAATAAGAATCATAACCAGGTAATGATAAGCGCTAATGTCTAAAAGTCATGAAAAGGACAGGAATGTGAAAAGTTTGTGAGTGGAGGTTGCTAATTTTTGTTACCACCAACATCAAAGCATCTTTTTAGTAAGTCTAACTGCCATATTTGATGAGTTGGATGAGAAAATGTTGTGTTAAGGGCTCCTCAGCAGTGCCATGTCGGTGGAAGAACATAAGCGTGTGTAGAAGTACAAAACATAGGAAACAAGCTGCAGGTACAGTTGTATGCTGAATATTTGCTGGAAGGTAAAAAACATTCTCTGATGTGTAAAGTCTCTGCGTGTCCCCGTCGGCTCAGCGTCCCCTTCATCAGTCCTGCACCCTTTGATTGATTGGACGTGTGTGTGTGTTGTGGTGTGATTAGCCGGCTCTAATTAGGATCCATGCTTTGTTGTAAACACAGGGGATTAGCTGCAGACAAACACACCTATCACACAATTAATACACTAATCAGCTAAAGAGCACTGCTACCTTTCTCTGCTATTAACACTGCTTAGCAACTATCATCAAACCCTTTCCAGTCTTTTCTACTTTTGACACTTTTGAAGTCCTTTTTTTTTTTTTTGCTCACTTCTTTTTTTTTTTCTCATACAAAATGTCCCTGGCTGTTCATTCTCTGATTTTCTGCTCACACTCGGCTTCCTTCACTGAATTGGTCTCAGATGAAACAGCAGGCCGATTCCATTTGTCCAGCATGTCTTTTTTTCTTCTTTTCTTTTTTGTTATTCTGACATGCCATAATTCATTCAGTCACCGTTCATTTTCCCTCTGTTCAGAAAACATGAAGTGCTCTACAGGCGTCCAGGGCTGAGGCATGCAGCAGTGGCTGTATTAAATAAAAGATTTGAATACTTTAAAACAAAGAGAAATACCATGCAGACGAGGACTTCCCAACCTTGGGTTCTATTCTTTATCTCAGCAGAAGACGTCTGCTGGAGTATCGGCGGTGTGAAACTGCTCAAGTTGGAGAATTAAAGTTTTATTCTGAGAAATAGGCCATATTAGAGAGATTTAAAACACATAGTAATGTTTTATACTGGATATTCAGCAGAGCATGATATTCGTTTTATGTGTTCTGAATTTAAAACTTGAAGAATTAAAGCCACTACGGGTCACGGCTCATGGTATTAATTCAAAGAGATGCCGTTTCATTAGGTGCTTTTAAAATAGGCAACGACAAAAACATTGAGTGAAATGTGCTAGAATGACCTGTTTCTGATTGTCCCTGACTTTATTGAACTCAAATACTTGTGAATTGGTCAACATTCCTACTCTGCAAAAGAAGAGACAAGACATACAGTACACTTTAAACTTGAAAGTATTTGCATGAATGTAGTTTTCCTCCATGGTCTAATTTCTTTAGACTTCCAATGTCTGTAAGTTTTCAAAGATTGTTTGGAAAAGAGAATTTTAGTGATAAAAAACACAAGAGGAGACATGACTCCCACACATTGTTTATTGACCACCATTCTTGGCTTCTTTACCACAGTTATTTTTCTTTTTTTTTGTATCCATCTTTTGGTTCCATTTCTTCCTTCATTTAGGACAGGATATGATAGGATAGGATAGAATAGTACTTTATTGATCCCCAGAGGGGAAATTCGGGCGTTACAGCAGCACAGACAAGAAAGCTTGAAAATACAAAATACACATTAAACAGAATAAATACAAATAAAAAATAAAAATAAAAAACAAGGGGTATATACAGTACAAAATGAATGATGAAGTTGTGAATTGAGACAGTATTTGCAGAGAATGACAAGGTAAAGTGACAAGTGATTAAAGTGACTCTGTATGATAAATAGCAGCAAGTTATGTAAACAGCAGAGAAGAGAGGCAGTGTTGTACCACAGTAATGCAGAGTGCAGTTATATAATATAATGTAGTATAATATAATATAATATAGTGCAATATGAACAATATAGTGTAATATAATGAAATGTTATATAATATGGACTAGTATAATAATATAATAAAATATATAGAATGTACAGTATATATGTATATATATATTGATGCTAAATAATAATAATAATACAATAATACAATGATAATAATGAAGCAGGTCATGGGGGTAGTGTTCTATGGGGGTGAAGTTTAGTGTCCAGGACATACTGTTATTGTTGTCATAGGCTGCTGTTGTACAGTCTTATGGCAGTGGGCTCAAAGGAGCGCCTGAAGTGCAAGCATTTGATAGGACAGCTGAAGAGAGACAGGAAATGTTTGGAGGAGAGAATGGGTATGGTTTCAGATTTGGACCCTTGGCCACTACAATGAGGACTAATAGCCTCCGTACATCGGGCACGCAACATAACTGTTAAGCTATCTGGCACCCCAAATCTTGATCTTTTTCAGTGTAAATAAAGTGTATGAAATCTAATCAACTACGTTAGACAAGTACACCTTTTAAGTTTTTAGGTTTTGTAGTGTAGTTGCTAAGTTCTAGTCTCATATATCTCACCACACTTATTTTAAGCCACATTTACCTGACCTATTTGTGCTTGCTTGGTTAGTGAATGCATCCATATCTACAGTAAAATGATTGATTGATTGATTGATTGATTTTATTATTGTGTCATGCATAAATCGTGTGCCCAGCCCGAAACAGGCTTACAAGACACCATTATTAATACAAAGAGACCAAAGACCAAAAGTAGACACTTAATAACAATAAAACTACTTACCAAATAAACCATCCTGATGTTTCTTCCAGGCTTCAAAGACCAAGGGGCCATCTTCTAAACATTCAAAAGAAACAGCCGTTCCATACTGTCATCATCAGTGCTCAAAAAAACTTCCAGGACAATAATTTGAGTGGCTATAGAAATGTTGGCCAGTAACATTTCTAGGCTTTAACACAAAATGTACCACTTGAACAATGCCCAGTTCAGTTATTGAAAGTTGTTTCAATACAACCAAACACTGAACAAGACATTTTTTCAAGTTGCCATTCTTTATCATCTGTGTGACTCTAAATGGATTCAGGAATGAACATAATGCGGTATTGAAGAAGACTTCCAGCTAGAGATTCAGACGAATAACTCCTTACAAACATTTTTACTGAGGGAATAAAACGACTGAGAAGAAGGACCATTTCCTATTTCTGGAGTCAAGTCAAGTCAAGTCACATTTATTTATAAAGCACATTTAATAACAGCAGCAGCAGCTGACAAAAGTGCTGTCCAATGAGAAAGAAACAGTTTACAGGGGATTACAACATATACAAAAAAAAATACGATCGAAGAAATAGGAGAGATAATGAAAGCAATAACTGGGATCTGAAAGAACCGTCTATTCAGGACCAGAGGACTCAAATGCTAAAATATAAAAATAAGTCTTTAGAAGGGACTTAAAAGAGTCAGTAGAGGATGCAGACCTGATGGGAAGAGGGAGGCTGGAGAGGACACCCCATGCATTTTATCCAGCCCAACTGAAGAAAACAAAATTGCATACGTCTTGGTCTACTATCTCCACACTACTACTAATAAAAATCACTTGTGTAGCTGAAGCGGAATTGTAAGATTGGATGTATAAATTTGCCAACGCAAGCACACATTTTGTCGTTTTGAGTCACATAAAAAGCATTATCCTCGTACATTTTTCAGTTTATCACCGATGAAAAAGGTCTAATGTTAGCATAGCAAGTTGTGGACGCAGAGCAGCCGACAAGCACTCTGCTTTTCTGTCCCTGATGTGACGCTTCTTTCTTTTGAAACTGTAGAAAGACGCCTGGTAATTGAGACAGAAGCCTAGTGAGTTGGTCAAAGTGCCTTCTGGAAATGTGTAAATAACAGTCATAATCAAAATGGAAATCGTAGGCAGTGATGGTCCCATTTGTATGTATGTTTCACCATAAAACAAATAAAGACCAGTAAACAAGCATTCATCGTATGTGACCAGTCCTGCAAAGCAGCAGTCTTTGTAGGTAAATCTGAGCCTCAGGGGAGATCTCAATGAAAGAGCTAAAGGGAGTGGAAGAGGTATTTTTGTGCATTTAATGAAAGGTGATGTGAAGATGAGTTCAGATGCTTTTCCAGCAGAATGCACTCTTTGTCGTCGTTCGTTTTTTTCTGTCAGCGGTGAAGGGAGACAAGATGTGGTGTGTCACTCCTGTTAGCCAGGAGCACAAAGGTTTGGGCAAGCAATGAAGATAAACATCCCTGATCACCTTATCCTTCAGAGAACTCTGTGACTGTCACCGAGGTAAAACAGGTGGTCATGTTCAAAGTTTCTTACAGAGAATAAAAACCAACATGTACGTTTTGAACAGTTCTGAACAATGTGGACAGATTGGACGGCCATAAAATGTTCAGGACCAGCAAAGTTAAGACAGAAATGTGGTTAAAGACAGAAACATTTCCTGGGGCTCTGCTGGCGTAGTGGTTATAGGGCTCGCGCCACATGCATGGAGGAAGAGATCCGGGTCGGGTCTGGCCTGTGGTTCCTTTCCCACGTGTCGTTCCCCACTCTCCGACTCTATCCACTTTTCTATCGCTCCGATAAAGGCACAAAAAGTCCAAAACAAAACAAATAAAAAAAAATAGAAAAAAAAGAAACATGTCCTAATTTGAATAAAAAACTAGAAGAGACAACAGTTCAGAATCCTCCATGAGGTATGAGTGCATAGTAAGACTGTTCATTTTGGAGGAAAAATTCAATCTAAAAAAGTTCGTAAAATTGTAGCTTGTTCAGTATTTACATACTTTGTGACTTTCAAGGCAATTCAGAACGAAGTTGACGTAAAAAGCATGTTTGCTCTTGGACATGGTAAATAGACTTGAGCTTTTTTAGAGCTGTTTTAGTGCTTTTCTAGTCTTTTGACTACCCAAAGCACTTTTTACACCGCAGGTCACACCCATTGAAAGACTGATGGCAGAGTGTCCATCACTATTAATGAATCCCCTTCATACACATTCATACATCGCCAACAAAGCAGTGGTAGCAACTTGGGGTTAAGTGTCTGGCCCAAGAACGCATAAGACATGTGGCTGCAGGAGCTGGGGATCGAACCCCAGACCTTACCCCAACTGCTGAGAGACGGCCTACTCTATCACTGATCCACAGCCATACGTTTTTACATTACTTATATCTTGCTGATAAAGAACTACTGAACTGTAGAATAATGACATTATTTTCTCAAAGACAAAATCAGACCTGCTGTGCGCCATTAGGCAGCAGGTCAAATTCGGTCAAATCACGCACCGAGACAGAAACAGCAGCGAGGAGGGGGAGTTGGAACTTTCAGGTCTTGATTGGCGCGGGCCGTTGCAGTGTATTATAGGATTTGTAGTATGAGTGATGTATGTGCTATATACTAAAAGCCCAGTACTGTTAGAAATATGATAATAACTCACGGACTGGATATAATTGTACTCCTGTGCTCTACACTTTAGTGTAACTGACACTGAAGCAGTTTTTAAATAAGGCTGCAGGCTCAGTTGTTGTAGTTTTGGTTTTGAATATTGTTGTCTGAACCTTTTCCTTCTTGGGATTTTTAGTCTATAGTCTAAATTCAATCAAAGCTGCAACATTTTGTATCACATAAAGCAAAGAAAGAGAAAAACAGAGATAAAACAATGTGAACAAATTATTTAATTTTCTTGCTTCCAGGCTCATTAAACCCTCTCTGAGCTGTTAGGATAATAAAATAAAATGCAATGCAAATGAGAACAGACACAATGGTGTTTTTTTTAATCTTGTCAGTAAATGTTTTAAATACATTTTTAGTGTCCTTAGAATAAACCGATGCTGATATCTTTTTACTGCAGTGAACAATCAGACTCAGCTGATAGTACATAAAGTGCATTCAACCCAGAAATCTGCTCCTCCAAGGAAAACCCGCCGCTATTAACAAAACATCTTAGCTATTCAGCAAACAGAACTTCACCCTCACTCACACTACACACAGCATCCCTGTAGCACCATTTATCATGAAACCCCCTCCGGAGCATCCTCGTACAAAACTCTCAACCTAAACATATCCTCACTGTGAGTGTGAGTGTATAAATCTCCTCGCTGCTTACTCTCTCTTCATCTTCTACTTTCTCAGAAACATTGTTTTTAGACTCGTCCCAAGCAGAGAATGACTCCCTCGTTTCCACCAAGCTTCACTTCTAAGACAATCTGAGAAATAATAGCTCAGGTAAGTTTTCAGAGAGTGCAGAGAAAAAAAATAAAGAGTGAAGGTAGTTCCAGTTGGAGGGGTTTGGAGTGTTTTGGCACATTTTGAAGGTTTATTGTTATATGTTTTAACTTCTCGTTTAGGAATCGCCTCACTTATAGCACATGAGATTGTTCAAGACAGGAGCACAGTAAAACATCATTATATTTCTCTGCAACTCTAATGCAACCAGCTCAGGCCTGAAATGATTGTGCACAATCATTGTTATTTTACATCAGCCAAAGATACTTGATATTTTCTTTTTTTGTCACAGATTAATTAAATGCTGTTGGGATGTTAAAGAAATGTAAAAAAAAAAATCCTTATGGAATAAATGTACTACCAAGCTTAAAAATAAGTCTACAATGACCCTTTGGATCGGTTTTCTTCGTTCCCTATCCTGGGTTGTTGGACACTATTCATGGCCCTAGATCACAACCACCAACAAACTTGCCTGTTCTTTTACAAAGCATTTCCTATAAAGTTGCGACATTGTGTGGACATGGGGCGGATGTGGCTCTCCTGCAGCCACATGTCCGATGTGTCCTTGGGCAAGGCACTTAAAGAGGTCATATTATGCCCTTTTTGGGGTTCGTATATTTAATCTATGTACCTACTAAAGTATGTTCACAATAGCTAAAGTTAGAAAAAAGTGTCTGTTTTCATGTCCTGCCGCTCCATGCACCGGCTCGCTTCTGACTCTCTCTCTAAGGCTCTGAAGTGCCCACGTTCAGAGTCCCCACGTGTGCAAAGTCTGATCTGATTGGTCGGCCTGTCGGCTCTGCCGTAATTGGTCAGTTGCTCAGCACAGTCCTCGGAAATGTCACGCCCCCTTTACCATATTGGGAATGCAGCCACTTTGGCTCCGAGGGGAGCAAAAACATTAGCACCTTAGCACTACTGTGCTACCGCAGGCTACGGCATATCGTGTGCGTGCTACAGAAGTTAATGGGCGTGCAACATGAGCTGCTGGGCTTGCCACAACGAGCCAATGGGCTTAGATCAGTGATATCACACTGACACTGGCAAAAAAAAAATTGAGGGGGGCTAGAACCGAGTATTACATGCGGACGTAGGAGAAGCCGTAGACTTTTAATTTTTGCCTAAACATGCACAGGACACATGGAAAACACACTAAAGGGCATATAAAACCAGAAAAAGCATAATATGACCCCTTTAACTCCGAATTGCTCCCGCTGCTTTGTTGGCGGTGTATGAATGTGTATAAATGGGATGAGTTAATTCTGATGGCCAATTGGGTGTGACATACGGTGTAAAAGCACTTTGAGTAGTCAGAAGACTAGAAAAGCACTATACAAGCTCAAGTCCATTTACCATTTGTACAACAGAATAAGATTATTTTGCAAAACCCATAATGATGAAAATAACATGCAAACTAAAATATCTTATTATTTTTGGTGAATTATATGCCCATTTTTAAATGTGATGCCCGTATCATGTTTCCAAAAGCTTGGACTGTCTCATCTGTTTCTCCCTGTAGCATCGCCTTGTTTTCCAACAACCCTCTGAAAGCATTTAGGAACCGAGGAGATATTTAAAATCTTTGTGAACAGACTGTTGTTCCATTTTTACTTGATGTCAAAGGCAGAGGAGTTCAAGATATGAACAAAATATACAGTATAAGGGCCAGAATAAGTGTCTGACTCTCAAAGGGAGGAGGTATAGGGTTTGTTGGCCACAGGCAGGAGTGACCTCCTGTTGCGCTCTGTGGTGCATCGTGGGGGGGCGGGGGGGGGGGGGGGAGGCAGCACTCCCTGAAGTGGGTTGGAGACATTGTCCAACTACGACAGCAGTCCAGCGCCACCCCACAATGTCGCTGGCCCTGCAAATCAGTTTTTAAAGAGTCTGTTCTCAGCCTTCTGTCCCAGCACACATCAGCAAACAGGATAGCACATGGCCACCACGGACTCATAAAACATCCTCAGCATCGTCCTGCAGATGCTAAAGGACCTCAGCCCCCTCAGGAGGAAGAGGTCGCTCACCCTCTCAGCCTAAGTGTTCTTTAAACAGTCCAGTTTATTGTCTAAGTGTACTCCCAAGTACTTGTAGTCCTCCACAATGTCCACACTGACTGGATTTTTCCACCTCAGATCCACAAGGAGAAGAAGCATGTTCTAAAAATATTCTGCTCTTTTTAGCAAAGTTTGAGAAAAAGTTCACGTACAAATACTCTTCTAATTAGTTTTTTTGCAAAGATGATGACAAGCAACAAAAGTTAACTCAAGTCTTCAGAATAACTCTCCCAACATCTGCAGGGGGGCGGGGGGGGAGCGATATGGTCAGATTTGTATGCAGAACATCACTATCTCTTTAATGAAGTCATCGGAGGTGAAAAAATAAAGCTAACTGATAAATCTAGAGTGTGTTTGCAGCAGTTTGTCTCTGAGCTGCCTTTTGTTTAGTGGATTTCCAAGAGTGTTTGAGTTCAAAGCTGCAGCAGCAGGAGAGAGAGAGAGGGGAGAAAACAGAGCAGCGGGAGCTTGTTGAGAATTCATCAGTGGGTTTACACTCTGCATGGGCAGTGTGGGGAGACAGCCAAACTAAAAATATACCTGTAATATTCTTTAAACAGCACAACAGCCTCCTGCTCATGTTCTGTCAGGACACAGAGACATTAATAATGAATTTTAAATGACTTTGTCCATGAAAAGATGAGGAGCAATGAGAATGAGATATTAAAAGATGAAATTCTCTTCAGGGAAACATAGACATCACTAATTATGTCAGATTTGATGACGTTTAAATAAAGAAAGAAGAAGAAGAAGACAAAAACTTTCATAGAGTAAAACAGAAACTTACAAAAGAGTAGTTGAATAAAGAACACATATATAAAAATATAACCAAATAACAATAAATCATGTTGGATAAGATGTCAGATAAGTGCGAGAGATATATATTCAGACCTGTGTGCATGAATACAATATGTGCAGAAACAAAAGTGATCTTCAAGATCTGAAAAAGGATCTAAAAGAATGAATCCGTCGGCACCGCGGCTGTACAGTCGGTCGGTTTGTCCACAATTACGCCCACCTGTCAGTCATGTCAGCTACGAGCCTAACACGTATTGTTTTCAAAATCAAAACGGAGCTGTTTCTTTAAAAATCCAGTGTGTGCCCATGATGACAATAACTAATCAGACCCATTTCCTTTTTTTGTACCAAGCTGTAAGAATCTTTATTTGTGTGTATGTGACTTCCTGTGTTCCTGGAGCCAGTGTCAAGCGGACACGATGAACTGCAGAATTTTTGCACTACCGCATTTTTTCGCTTCATTTTGCAAGACATCATATTTTACTTGTTTGTTAGTTGTGATTTCAACTGTTGTTCTTAATTCTCATTCTCACTCATAATAAGCGTGTCTATGTCTGCTTTACTGTTTGTTTTTCTGAATCCATGTCGCTGCTAATCTTATGTCTGCAGTCAGTTTTTATGTCTTGTTTTATAGTCTTGTTGTATCAATTTCAAACTTGCAATTACAAATATGAATAACAATTGGAATTCAGTCATGTTGTTTTTTTTATCAGTAACAGCTCTTATAACTATATAATAAATTACTGTTGGCATTTTAAAGTGCTGCGCTTGTTGCGAACATGCACTAGTAAGCTGTCTACTCTCTGTTCATAGTCGTCCTGGTTAAGTGTTGCAAATGATTTTTCACAAGTGAGGTTCCAAATGCATGAATAAAGTTCTGAGCCTGAAGCCTGGGTGTTTTCTCATTTCCAACAGGGGGCGACTCCGATGGTTACAAAAGAAAGTCCACCTTCTCAGTTGATTTGTTCCCTCGGTAATTGTTTTCTTTATGAGTTCATGGACTCAATCTATAGTTTCAAGTCTTTTTCAATACAGCATGATGTTCACTTAGTAAATGATGGTCCCATTTAGAGTCAAATAGACAATGAAGCATTGTTCAACTAAGGGTGTGGCTACCTTTGAGATTGACAGGTTGCTTCCTTTGACACATGGGCCGACCTCAGATCTTCCTGGTTCGATCTGCACACAGGATTATAAGAAACAAAGCTTCTTGATTAAAATGTCTGGCTCTAGTGAATCTTTATAGTGAGTTCCTTTTCATATGCTGCCAAGTTTCTAAAAAAAGTTAAATATTGTTTGAAGTGTTAGAACAGACCTGAAACTTTCAACCAAATGATTTCTGACACAATGCTTTTGTGCTCGGTTAATCTATAAAGAACACTAAGCAGGAACATTTTCCTTCAGGCGTTATTTTTTTTTAAGTCACAAATGAAATGTAAAGAGGCGAGCTTCAGTACATCAGAAATACATTTTTTTTTGTACTTCAGTTGAGACGAGACAGCTGAGGAGAGCTCTAATCCCACACGGACTCACTCCTTTGTTCAGGCTCTGTGTGTGATTTTGTCTTTTTTGCTCCAAAATGAATGAAGGTCTGCATCCAGCCAGCCACACGGAGGATTTCATCAATTCCAACTTCTTTTTCTAAACGAACAAACACCGCTCTCCTCGTCTGAGCTCCAGCCACATCCTGTACAGTCTCACAGCTACGTTTCCATGGCAACAGTGTCCGACTGGGTACACATGGGAAAGCAACGAGAGAACAGAAAGAGAGAGCGAGAGAGAGAGAGAGAGAGAGAGAGAGAGAGAGAGAGAGAGGAGGAGGTTGGTGGTGGGGAGGGAGGGAGAAAGTTTCTCCTTGGAAGAGTGGACCTGGACGAGGCTTTGACTGGCATCACATGGGAAGACCTGCTGACTGAGAATGTTCAGCTTTTTTTTTTTTCCATGTTGCCCTGCAGCGGCATGACGTTCCCATGACAACTGCATCCCTCGGTTCACTGGGTGTCTACTCGCTCTGCCCCTCGCTAATTCTCAAACAGTAATAATCAATACAGATGATGCAACTCTGCCATCAGTCCCCAGGGGCCAGATAGAGCAAACAATGTGTGAGATATGGATGCACACACAGAAATCTACAGTACTACACGAACACACACACACAGAGTTGGAAACAGAAGCAAGGAAAGACTGTCCAGCTTATATAAACCACAAGGAAATGTCACTGCATCCATCCTTTTTCCAAGGTGATCATTCATACAGAGGTGTTCTGTCCCTCTTTTAACCACTTATACCTCATCTTGAAAGAAAAAGACGTTTATATGCTTAGTTTGATTGTTAATGTTCCTTTACTCAAAAAGCATTGTGTATTTTTAGTTTTGATATCTTGTATTAAATATTCTCTCACTTTATTTATATGATCATGTTTCTTCATTCTGTATTCTCAAATGTGAATGTTTGTGGCATTATGGCACGCACAAATACACAACTGGACAAAAGGACGTTTAACACACAAGGGCTCCAGTAAGGCTCCAGTAAGGCTCCAGTAAGGGCTCCAAAAAATGTCCATTAATAAATAACAGGGACACGTTACCAGTGCAGGTCAGATGAAATTGATGAATAGAAAAGTTTTTCAGACAGAAGTAAGACATTGTATGTAAGACAAGTGAAAGTATCGTCGCAAATCTGGCAACACAAGGTGGACTGAGACACATTTTGTGTTCCAAATAAATAAAAAAATGTCAATGACCAGACCAAGCTGACTGCGCACCAAACCGAATTCCAACATCAAGTTAAGGACAAGATTCAAATTCAATTTAACACTCTACACACACACACACACACACACACACACACACATGCACAAACAGGATCCTAGGAACATGCACTAATGGAGAGATGTCAGAGTGAGGGGGCTGCACACAGCGAGCTGGTGCGTGTGTGTGTGTGTGTGTGTGTGGGGGGGGGGGGGGGGGGGAGGGGTCCATGCCTTGCTCAAGGGCACCCCATGCAGTGCTCGGGAAGTGAACTGGTACCTCCCCCAGCTACCAGACCAACTTCCAGATTTGATCAGCACAGGGACTTGAACCGGTGACCCTCTGGTTCCAAACCCAAGTCCCTACAGGCTGAACTAGTGCCGCCCAAGTAGATGTTGCTTTAGCTCCAAAGTGAAGATGAACTCTGAAGTGATTGACAAATAATCTGTTGATTTTATTCAAAACAGAAAAGAAACAGGATCAGATTCAGCCACTTTTGTCTGTGTCATGAAAGAAAAAATTATAAGTTGATGCAAAAGGCACTCTATGTTCCAACATACTAAGATGTTCAAAACGAACGTTGAGATTAAACTCTTTATCTGATGTTTGTAGAATTAAACATTGTTCTTTGTTGCCCTGCAGAAAGAGAAACTTGAGAACAGAAAAAGAAAAGCCTGATTCTGAAACTTTACTGTCTGAACTCTCAATCACTTTTAATGACTGAGTACATTCTGCTTTAGAAAATAAAGTGTGAGTTTTTTTTCTTCTTGATGTGCTGATGCTTCTTTTTGAAGTAAATAACCTGTTAACTGAGTCTGTCTGGGCCCCGGATGCCCTCAGCATTGACGAAGCAATGAGTTAGAGCGAGAGAAAATGCAGTGTTACCTCCAGATGTTTGCTTTAGATTGCTGTTTCTCTTAGCGTAATTGAAAGCTGCAGATGGAGGGATAGAGGACAGATGAAAACCAAAGCGTCTGAGAGCTGTCCAAATGGCAGCCGCGCAATTACCCTTCGTTTTGTTGTTTGTGCTGGGCTCGGCTCGGCTTTGATTAAACACAGTAAGGAGAGTGATATTTGTGGCGCTGGGTATAACAGCCCAGAAACAGCTCAGTGTGTTATGCATCAGTTGTACGGTTGCTTCAGACAGATGATTATTACGGTGTTGTTTCAAGCTAGGTGTTCAGGGTGAATGCTGCCAAACTATCTAATATTTTTTTTGATTGAACTCGCTCTGATTTCCTTGTTGGTTCGATCATTTTGGCTCGTCCCAAAAACATGATTACAGGCAGACAGATTTTCTTCATCAGTGCGTTAGGTTAACGTGTCCAGGCATGTAACTAGCCCACAGCGCCCCCTGCTGTGGAACCAGCTTTGGGTTTGTTTACGAGCCAATTCATTAAAGCCATGAAAGCTCTTTTTTTTTTCCAGGGTTTTTGTCCAAGTGCTGACAAACAGGAAGAGGCACAAAATGTTCATTTTCAGATCCAGAAAGTTTGTGAATACTTACGGATGAGCACATCTGCACTGTCTGATATGTGTTACTGCTGGCTGTCAAAGTTAACACAATAATAAGTGCTGTTCATAGTGAAAGGATAACACTTTATTTTGTGTAGTTGTATTCACCATAGTTGTATTGTGTTGCTGCATATTACCGGAGTATTGGCAATTTTTATTTGACCACTAGGTCTCTAAAAACTAAAAGTAACGAGCCACACAGTCAACTTTTCTGCTTTGTTTTGGTCCATCTGATGGTTCTAGGTCACATTTTGAATCTCCTTTTGCTTTTGTCCAAGCGGTTTCACAAAATGAGGCCAATTTAGAAGTGCAAAACACAATTCATCGAGTGACACAATTGAGGCTGGCAGCAAAAGCCAAGGAACTCCAATTAAAACCGATATTAAAATGCCTTTATCGGGCACTTCACAGCTGTTTGTCATGAGGCTTCAGGCCCGCCTCAGCTCAACCTCTTCTTCTGTTTATATGTTGTCTGAAAGTTTGTGTGAGACAGCATGTCCAATATGGGGACCGCCATCTTTGCCACTTCAAAACTCTACTGCTTTAGAAACGTGTGGGTGACGTCACTGAGACTACATACCTGATTTATACAGTCTATGGTTTTTGTGCATTAACTTGTGCAAAGATAAAATGTATATTGCCACACTGATGTGTTGCTTTTTTAGGAAGGAAAATAGCACCTCTATGATATTTAATGCTTGTCCTTAAAGTAGATTTGGGACAAGTTGGACCAGTCCAGTGAAAAAAAGAAATGTACACACCCCTGACTACGGGCAACATTTAAACATTGCATGAGTCATTAAAGGCACACAATGTGTTTTCCTTGGTTTGTCGATCTTTGCCCTTTTCAACACACTTTTCTGAGCTTCAGACAGCCTTCAGGTTTTGTTCGTCTCTAGTGTCAGTTATTTGAGAACTGCATCTCTTTCTGCTTGTGACTTTGTCCGCCTTCTGTGTCACTGGATTCAAGAATGAAAAAGCAAGGCGGACAGGTGTAGAGGAAGTGAGTGTTTGGCTTTAGCCTAAGAGCATTTTCAAAATGTACGTCTGTTTTCAAAAGGTTAAATCTAAATCTTTTGACATTTCTAGCCTGGACCTTACATCGCTAAACTTCTGACCTGTCTGTCTTTAAAGATGTGTTTTTCTTGCAAAGAAAGCTAACGTTTAAACCTGGATTGACCCATACAGGAGAAATCTATTAAGTATATCCTGACAGATGATAATAAATTGCTGTAAAGGTGATTATCAGCAGTGGACTGATGGAATAAAAGTCGGTGCCCTGGATGTCAACCCGTCCAAAATTGCAAACGACTGTAAATCGTTTTATAGCCGACAATGTGTAGAAGCTTTGAAGCCGGAGGGATTTCTGCATCAGCACGACGGAGAAGCCGCTGCTGCTTTAATCTGCAGCATTTCTTGTGTTTTTTTTTTTAATCCCAGTCCTGTTGTTTGCGACTGCATTAACCTATTTTGCTCACGAGGATGATCACAGCTCCGGCTTATCCTTCACATAAGCATAGGGCGCTTAAGTGCTCCCTCGCTATCGACAAGGAAATCTCTCACCAAAAGTACACGGTCATATCTGCTGCGCTACACAGTTCTTACCGAAAGGGTTAAACTGGAGCATCGGTTCACTCGATGTTACAGCTTTGGCTCGGCACACAGATTCATTATTTCCATCCTCCTTCTCTACAGTAGCTGCTTTTCTTCTGCTCGTTGGATGTTGCCTTTAGCTCAGAGGTTCTTGGCAGCGATTCTCCTGCGTGTTTGTTTTCAGTGCTGAGGCCGGCGAGTGTCTGCCAACGAAGAGAACTCCTTAAAAAAAAAAAAAAAAAAAAGAAAAGAAAAGAGAAAAAGATGTCTTTGAACTCGTAAAAGTCTGTGATGAGCTGATCACCGCTCACAGAACGTGAAGTGTCCTTTTGATGATGATCTCTGCTCCCTGCCCTGCTTTTAGACAGGGTCCATGTTCATCAAAAAGCGCACTCAAAAAAAAACATGGAAGGATCTTTAAAAAGGTCTGTTTGAACAGGAAAATAATTCAACAGCTGCCAGCCAAATTTCCATTTAATTTTGGCTCTGATATTCAGCCTCCACAGAGGTTGATTCGCAAAGATTCTAGTGACCTCTGGCTCTTTTCTCTGATCAGCCAAATTTCCCTTGTTTCTAACGTGATATTTGTTAAACTACTGTACAGATTTTTTAAATCAAGCTGTTCTCCATGTTCATATTCCCTGGATGATGAATCCTAATGTTTTTTCTGACCTTTAGACCTTTTGTCTTGTGCCAGCATTCGGGAAATAAATCTTAAATTTTGAGTACCAATATCTGATTCCTAGATTTCTACAAAATACCCCAAGGAAATAAATGGGTTATTTTGACAAACCTGAGTCATGTTTTTACATTTTAAGTTATTGTAATTTATCCAGTTGATTTGTTCAACCAGTTGTCTTACAGGATACAATTTTTGCAAGTCTGTCTGATAAAACTTGTTGTTTTTGTCACTTACTGGATCAGATTGTTGTAAGTATGACACCATTACAGAAAGGATCCTAAAGAGATAAGAGTTGTTTTTTTTTGTTTTTTTTAACACAGTACAATGCTTTAGTTATTATTAGTATTTTGGGCTTTTTTTATGCCTTTGTTTTTTGAGACAGGAGAGTGGACAGAACTAGAACTAGGCAACCTCCGGTGTTAAAAAAATGAAGCCTCTACAGAAGGGCAAAATCCTGCAGTTCATCGAGAGTCCACTTTAGGGCTGGCTCCAAGAGCCTAGGAAGTGGACTTGAGCTTGTACAGCACTTTTAGTCATCCCACTACTCAAAGCGCTTTTTACACTGCATGTCAAATTTACCCATTCACACCCTGATGGCAGTGGTTGCTATGTTAAGTGTCCATCAGAAATGACTAATCCCATTCATACACATTCATACGCCAGCAATGAAGCAGCGGGAGAAACTTGGGGTTAAGTGTCTTGCCCAAGGACACAGTGGACTAGTATTTTCTATTCTGTTATATCCTTAATTAAGAGGTCTATTTCTGTAGGGATCCTTTCTGTGATGCTGGCAGACACTAAGAAAAACAACCTGAGCCTGTCAGTGACAAAACAACAACTTTTACAAGACTTCTTTTGATCAGGCTCATTGCAGCCAACAGCCTGGAGCGATTCCAAAACTTTTTTATACCATCTAATCATATAGACCCCATTATATTTAAAATATATGGCCAAGGTTTTATACATCATTTACTTTAAGTCTCCCCAGAGGATGAACACCTTATCATTTTATCTCTATACGAAATTTCTTCCAGCTCAACTGTCAAAACAAACTAGACTTTTTGCTAAACATAATTTTCATTTATCGCGCACTCACAGACTTACGTTTTATTCTTTATGACAAGCACTCCACTCCTCTCTCACAGACACAAACTGCTGCCTGCACAAACACACCCTGCTCTTTTGTACCAGAGAAACACATGACACTGCAGTTCTGTGTTCCTAAGTACTCTAAAGTAGAGAGGATGCAAATCTCCCACAATGCACAGGGCAAAGCTACTTTCATGTGAGGTCAGTAAACACAGTCTGGAGTGGAGGGAATTACAGTTATCTGTCAAATGCAGATCCTTTGATGGAGGGTCTAAGTGCTCCTCCGATCTGAATGGGAAGGAAGGAGAGTTTTAAGCAGGAATGCGTATGAGAGCAGTTTAACCGCCGAGCGGCACAAAGATGAAATGCTGCCTGCTCATTGGTCGGATCTGAGTAAATGGAAGCAGTCACAATTTGTCCTCCTGAGTCGCACCATGCATCAGTGTTTCGCCAACTTACATCTTTAGCTTTTAATGTGCACTTTGAGCGTGTTGCAAAGGCCTATGTGGTAAAAAATCTGTTAAAAATATTAAAGTATTCATGAAACCACAGACTGGAAATCTGAAGAATGCTTGAAAGTAGGATTCCAGATGCAAAAAGCTAAAATGTCTTGTTAAACTACAAATCCCAGTTTGAATTTACTGGCTTCATATTTTAAATGCTCTGTGATTTTTTTTAATAAGCAAAGAAAAATGTGCAAAATATTCAGGTAACGAGCTTCCCAGCCAGATCTGATTATTGTTTGTTGTATTGCCAGTTCGAAACAACAGCTGCCACTGGCAGATTGTATCAGCTGCAGCTGATTAACATTAATTTCATAAGAAATGTAGCCAGAAGACAAAATGAGCCTCTAAAGTATCAATTCATCTCTGAAGTGGAGTTTTTAATGTGGTAATAACTTGAATTGCAAAACAAATTTGTTAATCTTTGGCTTTTTTTTTGCTTTTGGTCATAGAAGTCTATTTGATTTTCATTCTGTAACAGACTGAAACTCTTTATACCTTAATATATGTGAATTCTGATCCAGTTTGCTGCCCCCAGTGTTCAATAATATGTCCAGATGCTACCAGAAACAGAAACATGAATCTAATTAAAAAAAATATTGAATGATACGGGGCCGCTAAAGGGACATGGACTTTCTCTACAGAGCTCCCTTCGTCATGATTTATCTTTGCTTAGTTTGTTTCTGCCTTGTTGTTGTTGTTGTTGCTCACTTGTGATTTCCTCATTTATTTTGTCATTTCTTATCCTCTTGTTTCTCGTTTCCTTGTGTGCCCATTTCCCTAGTTTAGTCTTTAGTGTTTCCTGTTTTATTTTGTCATTTCTTATCCTTGTGTTTCTCTATGTCATGTGTGCATTGTTACTGTTACATACTTGAGTTATCTCTGTGTCTTTAGTGTTTCCTGTTTTATTTTGTAGTTATTGTCCCCATTTTTTCTTATCTCGTCTTTGTCTGGTCTCCTCCATTTTTATTGCCCTGATTGTCTTCACCTGGGTCGTTGGTCTCACCTGTGTCTGATTACCCCATGTCTATTTGGTTTTGCACCTCTCTCTTGTTGTCATGTTCTGTTTGATATTTCCCCCGTGGCTTCCTGTTTCTCTTGCAGATTTTTTTTTTTTTTTTTTTTGCCTTCTGTTAAAATAATTCTTTAGTTTTGTTACCTGCACTTGGGTCCTTCTCTTTGTTTTTGGCGAGCTATGACAACAGCGGGAACCCTGTAATCAAATATACACTGGGATAATCAGACACAGGTGAGACTAACGACACAGGTGAAGACAATCAGGGCAATCAACACTGGGGGGAAATCAGACGCGGGGAGGAAGTGAGACAAGACAACAAACACTGGGGACACGAACTACAAAATAAAACAGGAAATTTGACAGACACACACAGAGAACTCAAGAATGTAACAGTGATAATACACACAGGACATGGAGAAACACGAGGATAGAAATGAGAAAATAAAACAGGAAATCGCAACTTAACAACAAGGAACACGCAAACTAAAGAAAGGTAAATCATGACATCCTTAGATAAGAGAATGTAAAAAGCCATTTCTACATTTTTGCACACAGCGTGATCACAAATTATTATTTGCACAGATTACATGTATTTGTAAACCATGGCTACGGACCTACAAACAGCATTTTATTTTGTCTTAGTAGAGCTTTCAGGCGGTTTCCACAGCGTTCCGTCTTCACCGTGTTCTGCTCCGTCAGATTGTGCGTGCCTTACTGGGACCATTTCTGAAGCGTGAGCTCAGCCATGAGCAGCTGGACTGGCTGGTTTACAAGATCAGAGAAAAAGCAAAAGATCACACGGGGATCAAATGAACGCGCAAACAACTCGTTACTTTGTCTTTCAGATGTTGATTTGCTGTTCACATGGTGCCTTTTTTGACGTGACTATGATAAAGTGATGGTATATACGATTGGGAGCGTGTATATTGAATGGATGCTCCGTGCATTCCCTTTGTCTGACTTCCTGTCCGTGTCCATCTGCTCTGTTCAGCTTGACACATGCTTGCATCGGGCTCCATCGTAAACAGACTGGGCGCATATTTAAAGCGCAGCAGAGCAGAGTGCTGCTGGCACGAGCAGGAGACGGACCCCAGCACAACACGAAGCATCGACTTGAGAGGGCACGATCAGATCAAAGTTATTCTGCTCACAAGAAAGTTTTGTGTGCTCATGAGAAGGTTATTTTGTGTGCACTAGAAATAATTGTGTGTACTTGGTACCCCTGGCTAGCAGATATGACAAAAGATAATTAAGGCTACCCTAGGCAAGGCAAGGCAAGTTTATTTATATAGCACATTTCAGCAACAAGGCAATTCAATTTCATCCTATTAAACACAATGGCAGAAACTCTCTGCTGCACTGACAATACTTTCGAGTGTTTATGCACCTGAAAAATAAAAATAAAGATTCTGCCCATGTATTCTTAAAGGCTCAGTAGATTGCACAACCGAAGTGCATAAAATCCCTTAAATATGAAATCTGCAAGGATGAGAGAAATGATTCATAGGATTTATGAAAAGGAAAGGTTTTGAATCGCTGCCTTCATATTACAGAAATCATTTTATGTTCTGCATATGGTTGTCTCCTCACTGTGTTCTGGTCTTTTGCACTCCACTGAGCTTCAGGTTTATTAGAAGCTATAATAACAACCATCAGTGTTTTGGTAATGGAGAGTGCAGCGCTCGTCTCCACATTTTCTCACGTCATCAGAGTCAAACTGCAGCCTGTTGCTCTCAGGACTGTATGTGTGCTGCGGTTCATGCAGAGCTCAGGGAGACAAACCATGTGGGCAGCTCCATCTGCTCACAATGATCCACACAAACCCTGATATAACAGAAAAATTAGTCACTGGATTATTTTAAACACAGAGCTGGGAGGGTTTTAGAACCTTTCATGGGCATGTTCTATTGTTCGGTCTTTGCCATTTCTCTTCACACTTAAAACGTGTTAAATACAGCAGCTTGTTCAGTAACCCATCACTTTAACATATGACTCTCAGGGTACACGTTTTGATGAACTCTGTACAGGCCAAACTGAAGCTAGAGGAGTACCTTGATCATCATTTTTGGAGGCTGCACACCAAGCTAGTTTGAATTCAGATTGTGTTGATAATTCGGTAAAAATTGTACTTACTTCCTAACTTTTCCATCCCCTGTTTGTGTGTTTCTGTGTCAGTTCATTAATCTTGCCGCCATTCCACCTTAGAGTCTCCCAATGAAGACATTTTGAGAGAAGAAAAAGAACAAGATGCATATTTTCAAACGACTTCCGTCAGTATTACTCTGTGCCATCACTCAGCGGCAGCACTTGTGAAGAGATGTTCTTATTCTGCCATTTCACCTCAAAATTCACCCGTCTGCTTTTCAAGTTTCAAGACAGTCATGAAGTTTAACTGTACATTACTGAGAGCGCCTAACAAGGGGGGGTATGTCCTTAAAAATCAAGCTTCCTCATTACAGAGCAGAACGGCACCCACTTGAACATACGCACTCAGCAGCCTGCTGTGATGTGCGGGGCTTAAAAAAAAAGAAGAGTCCCTTCTGCAAGAAAAAAACAACTGCTATTTATCATAGAGACTCACCGTAAGTGAGCATAAGCAATTAAAATATCTGGGTCAGAGCTTTCTGCGATTGTGCTTACACTAAGACACAGCAGAACCATTCATCACAGGAGAGGAAGAATAAAAGGAGAAAGTAGACAGACTGGCATTGTCTCCTACTCTTTTCTAAATCTGAATCCACAAACAAGCAGTTCAAGGAAGTGTGTGTGTGTGTGTGTGTGTGTGTGTCTCAAATGATTTAAAGTTGCACACTTTACCTGTTTTCAAAATATATACACGAAAGTAGTTCAATTTGAAATAAAACCATAATCATGAAATCAGATTTATGCGTAAATTAAAGCAATGTGGAAAAATTATGAAAATGGAAGTTTGCACATGGCAGTATTGTTTTTCAGGCCAGTTACTTTCTACAAAATGTTAATAAAACATGGACATAGTCTCAGTGGTGTCACCCATTGGTTTCCGAAGAGGCATTTTGAAGCTGACGTTTGACCACCCTGTTTGAAAAGCTGTCTCAGACTAACTTTTGATCAATCGAGAAACAAAGTTTTAAACTGACTTTGAAACTGAAACTTTGCACAGAACACCAAAAATAACTTTTAGTGAACAACACCATTAGCAGTATCCTCCTCTTCTATATCTGTTAACATTAAAGCAATAGTTAACATTGTGGACAAATTCTTACGGATTTGAAACCAACTTTTCAGTTACTTTAATATCTTTTGTCTTGTTTTCTAGACCTCTGAATCACTGCCCACAGATCAAATCTTTATTCCTCTCTGCATCAGGGACTACATTTTGTGCAACAGTTTAAACATGATGGACAGGTAAATAGCTCTCCATATAACCTCCAACAGAGCAATACTTTAACAGTTCCTGTATTTTGAACAGAAGCACTTAGCTGCTGAACTTCATCTGAGGACAGTTATGAAAACAGACTCTAATCCCTGCTGCTAACTCACACAGCAGGCTGCTGTTTGTGCAGTCTGCAGACTCGGTTACTTTGCACTGGAGCACCACTGACAGCCGGTGTGGCCACAGTGGATTAGCTTACAATAAACAAAGGATCAGAAATGGATCCATCTACATACAGCCGATCGAGATCCATTAAAAAGAATCCTCAGCTGGTTCTGGTCCTGATCCTGTGGATTGCTTGGGGACGTCCCCAGTCTATTCGTTTACTGATTGATAAGACACTACAGGCTTCACTAGCAAGAGAGGAGGCTGGCTTTGAAACCAATACATCAATTTTGTCAATATGCACCAAAGACAGTTGCATTGCTTATGTCAGCTATACTTGGTGGACAGCTGGGAACACATAGTGTGTGACTTAACAGACCCTTAGAGAGGTTTTCTACTGTTTGCACATTTTAGTCTGCAAGCCACCAGGGGCCCCCTACTGGCCTGGCGCTCCAACAGTTGCCTATCTCACCTGTTGACAAGCAGCACCTCTAAATTTAGGCCTGTCAACATATTATTTTTCAAAATCATGATTAATCACTGCATTTTAAAATGTATTGTGTATTGACAAAAAACCATGACAAAAAAAAAGACCTTAAAATGAATTTGGATCCCAGGCTCGCATTCTTTCTTCAGGTTTGGGGATAAAAACTAAATATAAACTGAATATTTGGCTTTATGTAACCATAGCTTTTAATTTTCAAGGATATATGGTATTAAAGGCTTGGCAGCAAACAATATGGAGGCCTCATCCACTTTTGCCATAATTTGGATTCAAGCTCGGTTCAACTCTTGCATACTTTTAAATGTCCCCTTTTTTCCTTCATGTTGCTGTCCAATTACGGCTTTCTTATATTTATTTTCCCACCACGCATTTGCTTATTTTATCTGTAGATAATAAATATTTTCCAGCCCATTGTTGAGAGTTTTTTTTCTCTTTAACAAGCTGACACTCAGAGCTTTCCAGTCAGAGAGAAACAGATGCCAGCCTCCCACAAGCTGAGATCTGGTAAACAGACCCACCTGACGCCACCAACAAAAAACTCCTCATTAAACAATGCAACTTTATCAGCCACCCACGACTAATGTGGAGATATTCAGAGCTGTGATGAGAGGGGATGGGGTGAAGAACAGTGAGTCAATGGGGTAAATGAACAAAACAAAAGATAGAGACTGCACTTAAAGTTAAATACCTGCAGTTCACTTTAAATATACACGCTTGTATTGGAACACAAAATGAGCCATAGTTCAGATACAGAAACAGAAATATTTTTGTGACCTAAGGCCTGATGAATAAGTGGAAAATGTTTGTATCTGTTCTTGTTTTTCCACACAGAGTGTCCTTTAATGAACTTTTAGAGCTTGTACTGTACACTAGACTGATCAGTCAATTTATATTTACATTTACACTCAACCTTCAGCTAACACAGGGGAGCTTTGCATCCACATATATGGTGGCTTAAATGAGAGTGAGCACTTTGAAGTTGAAGGTCGGGTTTGAATATGCCGGATAATGGTGGATTACTCCCTGCAGTGAGGACAACTGATCAAAGCAACATAAGCGTTGAGGTAGGGGTGGGCCCTTAGCTAGGTAGCCTGACACAAGTGAAACCTATATGACTTCCAGTGCAATTGAATAAACATAATGTATGTGTTTCATACAAATATAAGCAGGTTCAAAAAGTTTCACATCATCCATCTTTGCTGGTTACCAGATGCCTTGATGGCACTTAAACTTGCCTCATGTGAGATAAGTACCTGCCATGAAAACGCTGGAATGTGCCGGCTGAAAGATGTATCAAACATGGATGTAGTCTCAGGGATGTCCACAATTGGGTTCTGAAGGGAAGATATGAGGTTTTAAGACATGAGACCAAGACCAAAATCATTTGTTTTTGCAACAGGCTGTAAATGTTTTTTTCTGCTGTAAAATGGACATTTTAGCAATGATGTATTAATATTAATGGGATTTGAACAGGCTGTAAATGCTTGTTTCTGCTGTAAAATGGACATTTTAGCAGTGATGTATTCATGTTAATGGTATTTGATGTATTGATGTTAATGGGAGTTCCGGGGCTTTTGGAGCAAGCCTCATGGGGACAATCAAGCAGATGATTTTTTTGGAATTCCACAATGGCTTCAACACCAGAGGTGTAAGGCACAGCTTCAGATGTATCATCTTAACTACATACCAACCCTCACCCACATACATCACATCATTAGTGACTAAAAGAATGGAAATGCAGATGCAAGCTGCCAAAATGAGGTTGCTCCACGGGGCAGCCGGCCTAGCTTTTGGGAAAGCCGGTGCTCGTTGGCATCAGAAGAAGCCAGCTGACATGGATTAGGAATCTGATAAGGGCACCTCCTGGGCACCTTGTTTTGGGAATTTTCCAGGGACTTCTTACCCGCAATACATTTCTCATTGCACTTCTGCCCCATGCAAAGGTGATCCTTACGAAGACCTAGAACTCCGTTGGGTGATTTATACATTGCATCTCGTCTGGTAGTCCTCTCAATCACAAAGGAGTAGCAGGGATTTTAGCTGTAAGCCAAAATGCTACCAAACCATCAGTTTTTGTTTAAGTAATATCCATTTTAATTTTCTCAGTAAGCAGAGTAATTAGCTCTAAAAAGAAGTCTGTGCATGTAGAATTTAAAAATGCACTCATCTCATCTAAACCAACATTTTCTTTGTTCATTTGTGCTGAAAAATAGAAATAATAAGACTTTGGCCAAAATTTTGCAACAGATGGATACTTTTTCTTTCATCCAAGATTGAAAATGAAAGAGATAAAAAGATTAGATATTAAGGAGCCGTTCCAATTCTTGTTATAAAGTTGCAAGCAGAAGTCAGCATTAAAGTTTTACTGAAACAATAAATCATTCAGAATCTTCCACCTGTTTTTTATATCTGAATTAATACAACATAGCCTGTTCCACGTTTTATCTACAAAGCATCTATGTTTTGATCAAAGTCCTCCTCGTGGCTATGTCTTCTTCCTTCCTCCTTTTGATTTCACCTTAAAAAACTGAAGAAATCTTTCCATTCTGTTATAGCTGAAAGTGACACAGAATTTACGCACAAACAGACCAGCAGACAACATCTGCCCTCGCAGCTTTCCGGCCTAGGAAGTTTCATCCAGCCCCGAGAGCTGATGCTGAACACCCATATGGTCCGGGCTTTATCTGCTTCCAAACGTCACCTCTGTGCTAATAATCCTCCTGCACTTAAGGCCGTGAGCTTATGGATTACACGAGGAAGAGGGGGCCCTTCTAGGCTTCAGATGGAGGGGTTTAAAGTTCAAGCCCTGCCATCGTTTTCCTGGACGCTCTGTCACTCAGGCTTACAGTACATACATGAAAAGAAAGCTTTTAAAAGGTAGACACAGCTCTGTCACGAGCTATTCAGCCCAGCAAATTAATAGTATGTTATTCTCTCAGGATGTACGGGGAAATGTATTGATCTTGTGACAAGCGAAAGCCATTAGTGAAGTTCTGCATTTCAAAGGCAGCAGATGAAAAGTGGTGAAATTGGAGGACATGTGTAGTCTCAGCACTAGACCAGGCTGATTAAAGGCTTCGTCTCCTCAGACAGAGCCAAGAATCAAAAGAACAGAGAGCTCATTGTCTCCCGGCAGAACCGTCTGCTGCTGAAGGTTACTACAGGGTGGATGAAAGAGGTGTGATTGAAAATAAAAATGAGATATCTAATGGGTACCTTGGTAACAACACGCTAGGCTGGCTGTTAGTGCATCATCAAATGTAAGGAGAGCTGCTTTTTGGTTAGAGGGAGATAACAGCATTAGATGATTTTAACACATTAGTGAGTTGGTTTGATTAATCTCCAGCTCTCTGGACTCTGAAAGAAATATCAAAGTCTAGAAGATGAATCTAAAATGTATTAAGACCATTATTTATAAAGTATTTTTTGCACTGGAATGAACTCGTGAGATTCCAAACTTTTTCATTCTCTTTGCCACTTTTGGACATCTGAAATTGACTTATATATGCTTATAAGTATTTGTATTTTTTTGCACATACATTTCAACATAGAATGATCATAAACTATTGTTCCAGCACCACCCAGAGAGTGAACCATTTGGTTGTTGAGTTTCCATAAAGGTGACAGTAAAAGCATTGTTTCTGTTTTCTTGGGCAATTTTTGGTGTTGATATGTCGTGGACACTTTAAGAAACACAGGAAGTAGTGTCATGTTGCCAGTAATGAGAAGGTAAGTGAGCATGGGGTGTTTCCGAATTGCAAAGTGCCTGACAGTAGACAGTAACCTTCTATCCATGATGTATACTGTTAGGACCTACTGTTCAGTAGGAGCGCAAAGTAGGCTGATATTTGTTCCTACTTTGTCTGATTCATTCAGTGTGGAAGTGGTGTCATTAGCTCGCCTCATGTTATTGACACTCCAACTCAGATGTGAGTTGGAGTTGGAGTATTTATCGACAAAACCAAACCTTAGCATATACATACACTGTATATTAAGGATATATCTTGCAGAGAAGGTTTGAGCATGAGGCGAGCAGTTTGTACGATCAGCTGTAAACTGACAAGCTGCAGTTTGACAGTTTGATGAGTCAAAAATAGTCGATTTCAGCCATCTGCTGCTGATTTGCAAACTACACCTGCTGGTGTAGGTGGGTCAGATGCTATTCGCAGACATTTCTAAGTGTTTGTTTTGTGCTGCATGGGGAGCCAGATGGGTTGAGGTTATTGCAGGTGAATTCAGACACTGAGTGGTGAGCTGTCAGTCACAGGAACATATGTTAAAGCTGAAACCTGCCATGTATTTTCACAAATAACTGGTTATTTCTTGCGATCTGTACAGGGAAACACGTAGCGAAGTTGGATATTCTCTGCAGAGGCAGTTTCCATGTCTGACAGGACCAGAACAAGTTAAAACTTGATGTTTGTTCATTTTCACTTCACCTGGTCTGATGGCATCTTCAATGCACATCATCAACATGGAGATGACACACGTTCAAGAATGACCCAACGGAAACTTCATACAATACAAGATTTATGTAGAAAACGTTCCAGTTCTATGAGTATGTGTATAGCCAACAGATTGCCCTTTCGTAAAACTGAAAAGGTGCCATTTTGTCATTTTTTCAGTCAGTTAGAGAATGTTAAACACTTAAACAAAAAGAACAATAATACATAAAACAGTTTTTAAAAAAGGGGTTTCAGTCTAGTTGTAATCAATCTCTCTTCATGATTGCAGATCTGATAATATTGGGATAAGTGTGTATGCTGATGACACCACTTTCTAACACAGTTGTTCTCAACCTGTTTCCCGAAGAAAATAAAAACCCCAACCCCCCTTCTTGTACATAAGTAAACATTTTTGTTCTATATACCATGTCACATGCCCTCATTCAAGATATGTAGAATTTTTACACTAAAATATCTTACTTAATAAAAAATTAAGTGAACCTCTGTTGTATATTTTTTTGTCAATCAAATCATCATTTGTCATCAAAGCCACAGAAATCCTTGATTTTTTTACTGTAACGGCCCTATCACGGCGGCCTCGGTCATGACATACATGACATGTTTATCTTTGCCCTGGAAACAACGGATATTACATCTGAGACAGCTACATAACTGCTACTAAAAGCTGAATGTAAATTATACTTGGATACTACTTGTCTGTAAACATATTATGTTCCTTAATGTCTGTTTTGCCCGTTCATCTTGACTACGGTCAACTCTGAGTTCGTTTTCATGGGGGGTGGTGTGGGGTGGGGGAGTAGCAGAGAGAATCACCCCAATGATTCCCTGCCAGCCTCTGTGTCATCTACTGTTATTGTTTTCATTAAGAGCCCCATTGCGACTTAATTAACATATACTGTGCGTTTCACACTTTTTTGTATAACAATAAATAAGTTAGCTTAAAATTGCTTTTGACAAACTTGAATAAGATAGCTGTCCATGTAAATTATCATAAATTCTCTATTTCACCAACTGCTGTTAGACTTAGTTGGAAGTTCATCTCAATCAATCATATCACAAATTCTCCATCACCCTAACACCTCCCACCACCATACTCCTACACCATTACCTCATTCAACCTTCTCCAATCTACTCCTACTTTCCACCACCTTCCAACTTTCAATCATCTTCTCCCATCTCCAGTTGCTGCCAGCTTTCTATCTGTACGCCACCTTTGAGACTTGTTTACAAAGTTTTCATGCTCATTACTTTATCCTGTAAATAATGACTTATATTAAAAACATGTTCACTTTTAATGACCTGCCTTTACATCCACCCATACAGCAGCCGTTCCTCTGAGCATGTACAGTATTTACAGTATTCAGGTGTTATTTTCCTCCACCAGGTGCTATCTGTGGAGATGTATGGTGCCAACATTGGGCGGAGCAGTGGGCGGGTTTTATTAAGACATAGAAGGCATAAATCCATCTGTCAGATGGACCTTGAACGTCTCTTTTAATAGCTCCATCATCAGACACTGCCAGCAGCTCTAATTGGCAGAATGTGGGTGTTGATGGTATTAAAATGGCTGCCGTGCTGTTCACCTCCATGACTGCAGCCTGTCAGTTACATGAGGGGTAAAGGGAACATGGGCGAGAGAGGCAGAGAGAGTGGGAGGAGAAAGAGAAGCGCTGTGTTGGAGAGGTGTAGAGCTGGACACAGAGAGCTTCATTTTCTCTGTTTATTGGATTCACATCGTCTCCGTTATTACTTTGAACAAGAGCTGGGATTTCAAATGTAACATACCGCTGCCAATGCACCAGTGGGACCAATCTGGCACCAATCAGGGCAGCAATTAATGACTGTTCTTGTTTATCGTTCAGTTAATTGTTTAGTCTAATAAATAAAGAATTCAAATCTGAAGTTCCCCCAGGGTCCAAAAAATAAAAAGATTCCTCTTAATTACATTAAGAAATTGGATTAGAGTAGATGGAACAAACTAATATCTAGGGCTTTTAATTGATAAATGATCATTTTCAATTTTCAGTAACAGTAAGATGATAAATCAAGTATTTTTTTGCCATCAGTAATGTCTGGTTAACGGGAAAATGGCCTCTATTCATCACACGGTGAAATAAGTAAAAGTGACCACAACCTCTGAACACGTTATCCATTCATCTTAACTAAGAGATGATTTCTTTCATTTCAGATTCAAATTCAAATGTATTTCAAATGATTGTTACATATCACGTTCTTGAATATATGGCTTGTCTAAAACAATTGATTTAATTAAGGCTGCTCTTAAAAGCCTAGAAGCATACTATAAAGAGCGATAGAGTGTGTTAATGCTTGTTGTCAGTAAGATTAGATTAGATGTATTTATTGTACCTAGGGGGAAATTTGTCTTGGGCAAATGTGCGGAGAAAACGCAACTTACAAAACAAGCATAACACAAGCCAGGACAACTATAAAACACATCAAGCGATGCATAAACACAAAGACACACACACACACACATACATACACACATAAATACAAATAAAAGACCATCTAATGATCTGTCTGTTGTGAGATTTTACTCAACAAAACAACTGTCACATTGTCACCTTTTTAGTGCAGCTATAATATAATTTTATGAATGTAGACCCCGACTCTGGTTAAATGTTGTGTCTAAGCTGTAACACAGCCACCCGCCACCAGTTGGGGCTATAATTCCAGTTGATTGCCCTGCTCTCATTGCACTGCTGCCAGAAGGTAAATGAGCAATGTGGACGGATGCTATCTGGTAGGAGCAGTGCAGTTGGGCATTACTTTGATCTTGAAAATTGAGATTAAGTTTCATTGGCTTGGATATAACCACTGGACTGCTGCTTGTTAGCAAAGCTAATGCTAGCCCTGATCTTCAAACCACTTTGACATTGTTTAATGAGAATGTGATGTCTGCCATAAAAATAAGCACTTGGGTCTGTTAGAGACGTTAGTAACCATTAGTTGGAGTGTAGTTATTGACCTAAGTGGTGGTCTGAGCACTTTTTGGAGACAAGCTGAAACCAAAAGACGTTCAACATTGTGTAACACTGAAACATAGAAATGTGCATAAATGTGTGACTTTTCATTTTCAAGCCAATTATTCAGAACCTCAGATCAGTTTGTTCAAACATTGTGAGGTAGTTTCATGTAGAAAAGGATATAACAGCATATTCAGGGTGTACCAGATAGCATCACATCATCTGCATACTTTAAGTCTCTTTTTACGAACACTGCTGTAATGTGAGGTACAGCATCTGTTCAGCCTCCAGGGGGCACTAGCAGAACTAGCACAATACTGCTGCTGCAGATTTTTACTGTAAAGTCAATAAATCCAGCTGAGTGCAGAGGAGGACATTGCAAACAGAGTCCCTGGTGTTCTGTGTGGACAGAAAGTCACTCGTCCTCTCATGAGACGCTCCCCTCAGTGAATGTGTCTCGCCCTCCGATTGGCAGGAAATCAGAAGCGCCTGAAGGCAACATTCTGACCTCTGTAACTGCACATCAGAGCAGTGCAGACATGGAACCAAAGTGTGTCTAATTGCACTAAAAGAGGAAATCTGACGAGCAGCTCTGTGGATAATGGTGGCCGGTGACTGATGCTGCCTTCATGCAGGCCTGCAGCGAGCACTCGGCTGGCCACATCCGGTTCGTAATCGAATAAAGAGCAGACACGAAACCACCACTGGGCATCTGATCCTTCCTGCTGAGGGAGATATGATATTTATTTTATGGTTTCACAGGAGTTTTTTAATTACATTGAGCCGCTGTCAAATGGAAACTGTATCTGTTTAGGTTGACCACACTGAGGTCTAGTTTGTATGAAATGATTGGTGAGTGTTTAACCCTTTGTGTTACCACCTTTAACCCTGAATTTCTTGAAGAAATAAATGCTGGATTTTATTTGATTTCACATGGAACATTATTTAGGACAGTAGAAAAAATAAGATTGCAGATAAATTAAATATAATGCCTTATGATATTAAAATGATAAATTGAACTGGTAAAGTAATCAGTGATATAAAGTAATCTCTTAGAAATGTAAAGAAGACTCTTTTATGAGGCACGCTGGCTTTCACTCCTTCCAGTTAAAACGTATCCGTCCTTTAACTGAGAGGCAGTTTATCGCCCAAAGCCATGACTGGGATGTCTTGAAGTGAGATGTACTAACTACTTTTGATAGTACATACATTTTTGCTGTGTCAACAAACACGAGACCCATGTGAAAACCTGTCTTTGCAATTAACCTGATTCTGATTATATTTTACAATTGGATCAAGCAGTGTACAACTCTGCAAAGAAACCAGAGAAACAAGCTTGATACGGGAAATGTTATGACACATTGAATGTTAAAATGTTTGATACTTTCTCATTTATTTGAAAGTCTGAATTTTCTTCCATACGTTCACAGCTTTTTGTAGTTTGTATTGCTCATCTTGTTAAGAACTGGTCAAAATGCTCCAGCAACACTTGTATTAAGAAGATCAACTTTATTAACAATTTAGACCGACGCGTTTCGGCTCGTGGTCTTCATCAGAGTCATCTTGTTAACAACTGACACAGAAGATTTTAGAGTCTCATGTCAACGTTCAGTTTCCCCTTATAACTACAGAGGACTTCAAGGGCTCTGTATATTAGTTACATTTTAAATACACTCTTAATGCCTATTCCTGTGAGGGAAGTTACCCCGTCCACCCGGCTGATCAGCCTCGACCTGGCTGAAAAGTATGACGTATCAAACATCCCCTGTAATCATGTCTGACATCATCCTTCATTACAGTGACTGTGGGCCAATCAGAGGAAGCAGAGAGCAGCGGAGGGGGCAGGTGAGCGGATATAGATTGTGTCGGCGGGCCCTCCGTCACTTTGACAAACATGTGCTCCAATTAGAAAAGCCATTAATTTCAATTTCTGCGGCGATCTCGCCTCACATCTCCGCCTGCTGCTGCACAACGGCTGACTCTGTTCATTTTGTGCTTGGTCGAGTTTGAGTAATAGAGGTCTTGCATACAATCTACGAGGATTTTCTTAAAGTGTGTGTGTGCGTGTGTGTGTGTTAAAATAGCATTACTATTCAGAAGCTGTTGAGCCTCCAGCAGAGCGGTGTGTCAGCAGAGTCGGGATGTAAAAGCAGGAGACTCTTGCTCGCTCGGCCTTACTAACTTTAATGTTCGTCCTTTTAGCTTCAACCTTTGCTACAGTCGACCATTAGCAGCTTTTAACGCCCACTAAACCCTGTTTAACATCTCTGATGGGGCTCAGAGTTTCTGAATAATAACTGAGGAATGATAATGATTGGAATAATTACATGACAATGCAAGGAAAATTAAAAGCCCAGACTCTTCTACAGGATTGAAACCATTTAGCACAAAATCTTTCTCACTGATATGTGATAATATGGATAATGGACAATATGGATTTTATTTTCCATCGCGTTTGTCCCCAACTTAATTTCATTGGTAAATATCAGCCTACTTAACTGGAAACATTTGACGTTTATTTAAAGCAATTTTTGCTTTGCATCATTCAGTATGTGTATTACTTTTTGTTGTTTGATGCTTCAATCCTTCCTTCTTATAATCAGTTTGAATCCAACTGACTTGCCTCGGAAAATACACAAAGTCAGCACCTTGATGCTTTGTTATCAACAAAATGAGCGAATGTTTTGAATTCATTTAATAAATTCAGCTCAAGAATGGTGCTATTGAAGACTTATGCAACATTTCTTTCCTACAATGAATACATAAATAAACTAGAACAGGATAAATACATACAACATAAACATCTAGTTATGGTTACAGTTAGAAACACACAGGACTGTATTTATGGTGTGTGTGTGTGTGTGTGTGTGTGCGTGTGTGTGCGTGTGTGTGTCTTAAAAAAACAGATACACTGTGCTTCATTGGTAGTTTAGGTCAAAAGAACAAATAGAGTGGGCTGCAGCAGTGTCAGGCCTGTGGACCATCAGAAAACTCAGATTGTATTAAATCTAGCACATCTCTTTAGAGACTCATTTTCCATTCCAATCCAAAACTTTAATCAATTTCTTAAATATAACCATGCTGGACTCTGATCTACACTATCAATGTTCGGTACATACATAAATGATTTGAGAAGGTTTAGGAAAGGTACTTTTGAGAGGTTTGAGAACAGATGGACATGGAATAGATGTCTAATGTGCAGATAGACAGAAAGAAAGAATACTTTAAGTACCTTCCAGGTGACTTTCTAGGGCTTCACATCAGACACACAAGTGTCCATGAATAGAATAAAAGAGACCTTAAGAGAGCTTGAGTCCCCTGACTTTGCTTCTTTTGATACGTTTTGTATGAGTATTGTTGGAGGCAGCCTGGGGAACAGAGAGTTTTATTACCATGGACTGTTTCTCTGTAATTGCTGTGCATCGGAGAAATATTGGACCTGAGCTTTGGCGTAAAGGATGAAGATGCTGATCCAAAACATCGGGAATGAACCGCTGACTAGCTAAAGGGAGAGAGAAATCCCAAGATGGAGCTGGTCCATAATGTTTAGAAGCTTCAATTCTAAAAAAAAAAAAAAAAAAAAAGGAAAAGAGAGAAAAGAGAAAGTGGGAGAAGGGAGCAGCTATAGGGTGCTAATGTGCTCCTAGAAAGTTGTGGGCTTTTGGTGTGCCATAGAACAACACTTTGAATCTTCAAGAAAGCATCCAGGCCTTCATTTCTCTTAAAACGTATAAGTGAAGACCAAGGGTTACATATGGAGGTCACATAGCAATACAGAAAACCTGATCTCCTGATGACGGCTGCTAGATGCCTATGAAAAGATTCAGATGAGATTGAACCTGTGGAGACTTTTCAAAGATAAAGACTGACAAGAGTAACAAGTCAAAGTCATATCCAAATCAGTGTGTTTGCTATCTTTGTGAGGACAAAGCTTTGCACCATTAAAGTAAAGACTTTTCTGCACCATGAGAACATGTTGGCTGGTTCGCTTTACTCCTAAAAAGGTTAAGACTTGCACTTTAAATCAAGATTTTTTTGTTCCTTTCACTTGATAACTTGAATGCATTTACACTAAAAGTTCTGGGAAAAGCAGTGCATTGTCAGTAGGTGGTGCAGTTGCTGCTGCCAATTAGCCATTTCTGAACTCTGAAGTGTGTGAAAAAAAATTGAGAACATTGTCAACCATTTCGAAAGACACTCTTGACTCACTTCTTAGTTGGCACAGGTTACGGACTCAGTGAGAATGATTTTCTACAGTGTCACACATACCAATAGCACAACACCACTGTTAGCAAAATGCTTTATTAATACAGTTTCCCTTAGACAAATCAAATACTCAAATTATATTGTCTTTTCAAAAAACTGCTTTATACCTTTTTATTAAGTCTCAAAATGTGATCTTTTTTTTCAGGACTGGATTACCATGCAACACTACTATATTGTTGATGTCCTGTTTAACCAGGGGCCTAAACTACGTAGCGAGTTCAACATGATAATGCTTAGAGGAACTAACCAAGCTGTGGCACTGAGGAATTGGGAGTAAAAATGTGTAAGAAGGATATTTATTTATTGAAATTGTTTATCGAAAACTTAATTTAACAAGGAATATTCCCATGTAGTTAAAAAAGAAAAAAAAATAGCAAGGGAGTCCTGGTCCAAAAAGGATTATAAAGGACGTTCAACATTAAAGACGTCAATGGGACAGACTTGGGAAACTGAGATTACATCTATGAATTATCAGTTTTCAGAATAGAGGTATGTACAATCAGTGGTCAAATAAATCATATGGAATATACGATACATATTCTAGTGTATTAACGGCAATATCTGATTTGGGACATAGCGTTAAGTAAAAGGTTAGATGAAGACTTAGATGGGGGTTTATCTTTGAGTTTTTCTTGTTATACCTATACAGGATGAGGATTGCATTCTGACATTCTGGTCCTCCCAAGAATAACAAGATTTACCTGTGTGTGTGTGTGTGTGTGTTTGAGTGATGTTTTGCTTACACAATCACCTACCTTTACCTCTGACCCCATGCTGAAATGTCTTTTCTGTGTTTTATTCATGTTTCCAAGGTAAACCTGAGTCCTGACAAAGGAACAATCAGCAGAGAGGGAAACATGTCAAACGGCAATCAGAACACCTCAGACGATCCTTTTCTCCACAATCACGCTCCTTTGACGGCGTTCAGAGGAAAACATGTTAGCTTCTTCCTCAGCTAGAGTCTTCTGCTTGAATCTGCTCCTGCAGTTATAATAATCCTCAGCAGCAGACGATCCTAATTACAGAGCAGCGAGAGTCTGGCTGCAGCCGAGGTCAGAGGTGGCGTGCAGCATATTACAGCCATTGTTCTCCCAATGATCCCGCCGGCCTCCTGAGGATCTCTGAACTAAGCGAACAACTTCCAGCCACAAAGTTGTGAGCGGACTTTTGTCTCCGTAGAGTTGGACTTAATAGGAAAAGGAAGTGAACTTTTCCCTGAAGTTTAACCGTTTAACTCGGAGCTGCTCGCTGCTGTCTGCGTTCCACACCACGGACTCTTTTCTTTCCTCTTTCATTTTGTTTTTCTTCAGAGGTTTGGATCCCTCGGCTGCCTCGTCGTACCTCGCCACCCCCGGAGAGCAATACGGGCCTCGGCCTTATCTTTTGGAGGCACATTTCCTCGAGGGAAATCTCCCTGCCTCCACCTTGGGCTCTGCTCTTAAGTGATGAACAAGTGAAACATGGCCGCTCTTTGTCTGCTCGCCACTAATCAGTGAGGCAGAGCGCTGTTGCTGCTGCTGCTGCCATCTGGCCTCTCGGCGTCACCTGCATCACTGACAACACCTCTCCTGTACACTGTCTTCCTCGTGTCATCCTCTCACTCCATCCCTCCACTAGGACTTAAAATAAATGCTTTAAGCTGTCCTGTTAAAGGTAGATACTACTGCATTCAGCACTTTTACTTTTAAATTCATTCAAGTACCTGGAAGTCAAAGTTCTCAACTTGAAGGAGTTTAGAGGATACTTTATTTCAGTTTGGGACCTGTGTGGATCTTTAAAACCCATTTTTGACTCAGTCATGTTTACCCTAACATCATAACATTATTAACACATTCTGGTCCTATAATGCTTATCGCAAGCATTGTTCTTTGCCATTGTCATAGAAAAATTACATTTCATCCTTAAGACATGAACTTCCTGAGTCTCCAACAACTTTCAAACTAGTCAACTAGTTGCTTAAGGATGGGTGTGAAAAGAAGTTAGATTGAGCTCGTGCTCCGGCATCGGGCAAAAATAGAAGTCTTGCGTATCTGCTACGAAGGGCTGCAGACTGCCGGAGCTGAGACGCAGCGCAGCGGAGCCAGTGGAAGCACACACACACACACACACACTGAATAAAGTGAGAACATCAGCTCCATTGCCGTAATGGACCGGAGAGGGACCGAACAGGCAGCTGGTGGAAATTGGCCGTAACACAGCGAGAACTTTTTAAATCTGATAACATTTATATGTTTTTTACTGGTAAAAAAAATATGTGTCAAATACCAATATTTGTCTAACAATTTAAGTTGATAAATGGACTTGAGCTTGTATAGCGCTTTTCTAGTCTTCTGACTACTCAAAGCGCTTTCACACCGCATGTCACACCTACACATTCACACACTGATGGTAGAGGTCGATATGTAAAGTGACCATCAGTAAGTAACTAATCCATTCATACACATGCAAAGCAGTGGAAGCAACTTGGGGTTAAGTGTCTTGCCCAAGGACACATTGGACATGTTGCTGCAGGTGCTGGGGATCGAACCCCCAACCTTCCAGTATGATTCTGTCATCCATAATGTGTATGCATATATGAAGCGTCCATGCTTTTCTTCATGTCTATTTGTTAAATCCGCCTGTTGAAGCGATTTCACATGCTCAGTAGTTTAACTACACCAGGCTGAGGTGGTTTGAGGCAGGCTGTTAGATCAGCTTGGATAAATGTGCCACTCCGGCTGCTGTCCGTGGTGCTGATCAGAGGCTGGTTTGGAAGACAGTGTTATGGTGTTTTTCTGCATGGTTCCATAAATCGTCTGTTGTGGAATATTTTGTAATGGCTTGTGTCTGTGCGTGATTGTGCAAAGAGCGTGCTAATCTGTTTGGCCGAGGGGAAGGGCCCCAAAAAATGTATTTGCACCAGCGCCCCAGCACAAGTATGTTATGCGCCTCCTGATCCCTCCTTTAGTGCTATGTGAAATTTCAGATCAGATGTCTTGTTTGTGGGTTCTTTACCTAATTAAGTTTATTATCAAATTTATTTCAGATCCAAAACGGTCGGATTTCTCTCACTCTCAGACCTGAAGTCAGCCCCTCGTCTTCCTCAGCAACTTTGTAATCAGAGTCCAGAAGCAGAACATTCAGCTCTGCTCTGTATCTGCTGAATATGTAAAGCTTTATTGAAGCTCCACTCCAGCAATTCCTCCTAATTATTGGAATAATCAGATAGAAGGGAAGGAGAGGCTTCTCTTATTGGATTATCTGAGACGACGATGCTCGAATGGTAACCATCTCTTCTTCTCTATCCGCCTCGCTCCGTTCAATTCACCTGGATTCAATCAGCTTTATTGGCAACATCGTTCTCAGACAATATCTGCAACGCAAGGAATTGCAATATAGGTAATTATCAATAATTTAAGTATCAATATTCACGCTCAGTTATTGGATTCAGCTAAACGAGAGAAGAAAGAGAACTTAAGACGCGTGTGTGTGTGTGTTTTAGAGCAGTGGTTCTCAGCTAGTCTAGTTGAAGGACCCACCACCAACTCCTTCAGGAAAATCGTGACCCAAATTGCTGATATTTTTTCAACCAATCAGATTTATTGAATGAAAAATAGTGCAGTTAGAAACGAAAGATATGGGGGGAAAAAACAAGACGTGCTAAGACCACTTCATAGCATTTTTGCACTTTTTTTCCCCTTCCAGTCACATGTTCACGACCCAATGAAAACGGGTCCCACTTTTGGGTCCCGACCCACCAGTTGAGAACCACTGCTTTAGATGATATACCATTCATTTTAATGAATTAGTTTTTTTTTGTTTTTTAAGAATTCAATAAAATAATTAATAGTTGTGCTTTTCTATCAGCAGAACAGAAAGCAGTATTATTATTCAACATCAGAAATGTTCATCAATAATTATGTAACACATCTAGTTGTTTAAAAATAATAAAAGCGCTTGAGGCAACATGCAATTGCATTGTTTTCAGTTCTTCTGACAGAATAAAACAGCTCGAGTTAAATCTCAGCCAAATGAGTAAAAATCCACCCTGTTTGTGTAAACAGCTCACAGAGAAATAAAAAAAAAATCCACATTATATTAATTTGCTAAAATCTCAGTTTCAAGCGACCTTCAGCTTTGTTTGCAAAAATGCCAGAATGCACACACACAACGACAACAACATGACTTTTCAAGGAAATGATGTGGGAGGATCAGTGTTGGGGGAGTTATTTACTTAAACCCTTACTCTAATAAGTAGGGCGTACACCAGATCTCTCTTTCATACTTTAATAAAACAAAGATGACAGCCAGCCAATTTATCTCTGCTTTTGTCGCCACCTGTTGTTGTTGGAAATCAAGCCTCAGCTGCTCAGTTGGCATCAGCATCATGCTCTTATCTTAAGCATCAGTCAGGGTCCGGGGGTCTTTGGCTACAAGCTTTGTGTTAGCCTGTTGCCTGTGCAGATGTTTGAGGAGATCAAAGGAGTGGAGAGTTGTTTCTGGACTGGGCACAGTTACACTTTATCGTCACATTCTTGTCCTTTGGCACAACACATTTGAAGCATTGTGCATATCTCCAAGCCTCGGAAGATGTATTGGTTTGAACCGCTCTGCAAACGTCATGTTCATATTGTCAGACAACTGTTGTGTGAGTGCGCGTGAAAAGGGACATTTGATTTGTTTTTCTGTCCTTTTGTCAAGCAGATGTGGTAGTTAAATAACTTGCAAGTAACAAGATAACAGACTGTTACAGACACATGTCTAATTACCATAACCCATAGGCTGCTGGCTTTCATTTGACCTTATTTTTGGTTTGTATTTTGCATCACAATCCTCATTGATGCCTAAAAAAAACCTTGTAGACTCAACTGTCTAGACATTTATATTAAAAGTTATTCTTGGTTTTATTTCTGGCACAGTTCACCGTCATATTTTGTATGAAGACAGCCTTTCAACCGACACTAGAGGATATCCAATTTAGGATTTGTTTCTAAACTAAAAACATTTTTCAGAAATATTGAGGTTATATAACAGAAGAGATTTTCACTGCAGAAGATGACACTTCTGAGAGACTCCATAAGTTCCTTCTTGTCCACTTCTCAAGTGTTTATTCCTCAGGAAAACATAATCAAATACAGATATAATATAAAATGATGTATTGGAGAAAAAGTGAATGATTTCAAT
The DNA here is from genome assembly GCF_963584025.1 of Labrus mixtus. Lineage (NCBI taxonomy): Eukaryota > Metazoa > Chordata > Actinopteri > Labriformes > Labridae > Labrus > Labrus mixtus. Next base: position 18,182,929 of record NC_083621.1, read on the forward strand.
ATTCAGACTAAAGTAATGGCTCAAACTTAAATTCCTTATTTTGACCATAGAGTAACTCATTACATTTAGCTTTAAATCGTCTTTTACCAAACTCTAAAGAATTTCAAATTTCACACTTAAGTTAAGTTACACAGCAAATGTAAGAAATAAGAAGATTTCCCTTTGATTCAAACTCCATGATATGGCAACAGGTAATTTGAATGAACGTTACAGTAAATAAGAACATACAATGTGTTGGAACAGTATGCAGTAAGCATGATTTGACAGTTCTGGATGCTAAATAAAAAGACTGACAGTTCAAATCAGATCCACTTACTCACAATGTTGAATTATTTCTAACATGACGATATATTGATTCCTCTGTCTTTTCTTCACACACACACACACACACACACACACACACACACACACACACACACACACACACACACACAGCTTGTTTGTTTGTCTTTGTGTGTGCATTGTGTGTCTCTGTGGGTATATGTGTGTGTGGTTTCGGGGTCTGGACTGAGGGGACACCGGGGCCATTAAGGCGGATCGATATCTGGCAGGCGGAGGGAGCCGACCATAATCTCCATCAGCCATGTAGGAAAGTACATTACTGCCACTACAAAGCCTATTAACAAAACCACAGTTCATGAATTATTGAACGGCTGTTTGGCTTTTATTCGACCCGATCAAAGAGATGGAAAAAAAAAACAACAACTTAAAAAACAAACATAAATTATGCAGCTCCTCTACTCGAAAATATTTTTTTTTTGTTTTGGGATCTTAATTAGATTCAGAGGCTGGGAGGCATCATGGTGGGACAGTGATCAGATGGGAGAGGCTTCAGGGGGATATCGATCAGTGATAAAGATCCACAGAGAGCGATCCAGAGGGACATCACTCTGTAAACAATGAGTCAGGGCCAAGAGGAGCTTCACCTCCAAATCACAGATGAGCCGTCGACACCTCAGGCTCAAATCTGCACATCTGCACTCTTACAAGGGAGGTGTGTGTGTGTGTGTGTGTGTGTGTGTGTGTGTGTGTGTGTGTGTGTGTGTGTGTGTGTGTGTGTGTGTGTGTGTGTGAAATAACTCAAACAACTGTGAGCATATTACACAGCTGCTCTTGGAAAACAAAACAAAACACTGGGAGAAAAAAAAGCTGTGATGTCTCAGGGTGAACGGATCCAACTTGAGCTCATTAGGATCAGACTTTATGCAGAGGGAGAAGACAATACTGCAGTGTACAAATACTTTACTGTTACAAGTTAAAGTCAAAATTGTGTGTCAGAAATGGCACAACCTTTAAAAACAAAATGTGATGTGGTGATATTGAACAGACCAAATCACCACTGTGGATGAATACTATATTTCTGATTGAACTCCACCTTTTCAATCAGTCCCCCTGTGGTCAAAATCATTTTAACCAGAATCCCACTGTGACATCACAAGGAGAGCAAAATTTGAAACATTTTTATCTGTACTGTAAGACTAATGCAGACCACAAACAAATGACTGGGTTTATTTCACATTTTGTGGGTTGGTTGAAGGTTAGCCAAATGTACATTGTTCAAATGTAGACTGTAAAAGTGGATTTTTCATAATATGTCCCCTTTAAAGGAGGTGACTGCACATCCAATAATTCCAAGAAACAGGTGCAACTGTTAAGAAGAGAAGAGCCAGCACACTGCTCATGCTCAATATCACTATTTAATAGATAATCACACATGTTTAAATTCCTCCCTCTGAAGATCACTTGTGTGGTAATTGTTGAAGAGCATACTTTACAAAGGTCCAGAAGGACCAAAACATTGCACGACTTTCTCAAGAGTAGTGTGGTGTGCAAGATTTTCTCTTCTGAAACTTGAACTAAATGTTAACATTTATAAAACCCGATGTTACACCAAATCTGCAGCCGGATTCTTCACCCCCGCTTTATTTCCTGCCGGGGTCCTCAGGGGCGGTCGAGTGTTACCGACTGTAAACAGCTTCTCCTCTCTGTGGCCTCCTGAGTGACGAGACTGAGGCTGAGCTTCCCCTGCAGCCGCCACTGAAATCATCCGTAACTGCTTCATTACCGAATCGTCCACTTTGACCCCGGTTGTCGTTTAGCCGGCAGATAGAGCGAGGCCAGAAAGGTTCAAACACACACACTGACACACAAACACGGCGGGTGAGAGATAATAAAAAACGCTCTCAGTCAGACTGGGAGCAGATTTTTGTCAGCTTCGCTCAGCAGTCTGTGTTAACAGCTGAGCTCTGTTACTGCTCCACACAGCAGCTCATGCTAGCAGATACAATGATACTGTAAGCATATACCTGGACCTCCCTGTAAATGGAACACAGGGAGTAGATATGTTTTCATTACTAAACTACTAATGATTTAATGTTGAAAAAGGTTGGATTACATCATTTCAATGTACATACTGTGATTACAGTTTTCAAGTATTTTGCACTTTACAAACTTGTTCTCTGTTTCCTTTTCATGTCATACGTATATCAGGGATAAACATTAATTCCTGCTAGTGATGTGTAGTTCGTGAACGATTCGTTCAAAACGAACGAATCATCTGGGTGAACGAACTGAACTGAATCACTTACTGAAAAGAGTCGTTAATTTCTCAACTTCAGTTGCGCTCTCCTCTCTCACGTCTCGTGTCTCTCTCTCTAGACCGTAAGAGTCACTCAAAGCCCGCCCTCCCTCCTCTCCTCAATCAGTACAGTGTGTGTGTGTGTGTGTGTGTGTGTGTGTGTGTGTGTGTGTGTGTGTGTGTGTGTGTGCTCTCGTTCTCGTGTGTGAGCTCTCGTTCAGTTCCGCTCTTCCTCTCAGTTCGTTCACTGAACGAACGAGAGCTCCGACGTGAATCACTGAACGAACTGAACGGGAGCTCCGACGTGAATCACTGAACGAACTGAACGGGAGCTCCGACATGAATCACGTTCACTGAACGAACTGAGAGGAGGGGCGGATCTCTCGTTCAGTGAACGAACTGAACAGAACGGTCGGGGAAAATAAATGTGATTGTTTTAGCAGCTTTCAGTTTGCAAACTGTAACTTTATCCAACTAAATTCTCAGCTCATTGGTTTATTATTCACCACCGGCTGTTCTCAGTACGATCGCGAGCAGAACTAAACGTTCGGCCGTGTTTCAGCTTATTAAATTCTGATTCACAGGCAGAGCTGCGGAGAAGTACTGAACGGGACGGTGAATTAATCTTTTGAACAAATCACTTTACTGAACTGATTCTAGTGATTCAGTACACTGAAAAGAACTGCTTTTCACATCACTAATTCCTGCAACCAATCATCATGTTTATTTCACAAAGTAGTTGGTGTTTAGTTTAGTCCAAGTGGCAACTTGTGAGTTAGCAATCGAAGACAACGCAAAAGTGACAAAAACTGCAGTTCCTCAAGTGTCCACTTGAGGCAGGCCCCCGAAAGTGAGTAAATCCCCATGGAGCCCCATTTTAAAATACCCAAATGTACAGGGAATTCGATGTCTCATTTCCTAATTCCTCTGACAACCGCATGGGGCGATATTTTATGAATGGCCTCTTTGATGAATTTACAGATGATACAATAAAATAATGCTTGTGGCAACATGACACCAAAATACAAAAATGGCAGCCACCACACTGACAACTTTATGAGACACATAAATACTTTGAGGAAAATGCTGAAAATATCATGAAAAACTGTTAGAGTGCACACACAAAAGTATGCATGCATATAAATCAACTGCATCCCTACCAATGAAGACATAAAAAGAAGAAATAAGTTCCTTCCACTGTCCTCTAGAGGCATCTCCAAAGTGAGTCAAACAGTTTTGACATTCATAAGTCATTTATTTCGTAATGAAAACTAAAAGGGCAGGTACATATTTTTGAAAACGTTGCTGTTTAAATTATACTTAGGCATGAAAAGGTGGGAGCTTCTAGCTGTCTACTCCATTCTTCTTAGGCTTATCTGCTGTCGGGTCACAGTGGCAACCCCTGTCCACCCCCTAGATCCGCCCCTACGTCCTTGATGCTTGTGCTTCTATATATTTTCAGTGTAACAAGTGGTGGGCCGTTCAACAAAACTCTTTCAGATTCTTCAGCATAAAAAAATAAACAAGCCACGTCAGCCACCACCGCAAATGAAGTCTCATTCTTAACTAGCTCCCTGACAGCTACTGTTTAATCCACTGAATCACACTGTCTTACTTAGAGTTTGTCAACCACTCGCTTCTCTCCAGCTACAGTAATGCTAATTCTCATGTTTAGGAAAAAAGTAACCATCACTTTTTTCAGTAGCATTAAGTAATAAATATTTCAAGCACATTTCCAAGCCCTGCTTTATTGTTGGTGTACAGACAGAGAAAGTCTGTTTGATGTATGCTAAAACTTAAATTACATAAGGAATAAATATTTAACAGTTGGATTAAATCCAGAGGTTTTTAGCCTTCAACACAGAGCATTTATTTCTGTGCTCTTTCCCATTTTGTCTTGTTATATTCTTGGCCCTCTTTGGCCTGCTTTGGCCTTCATGTAGTCAGCTCCCAGTCCACTCTTTCTGTGGCTCCGATCCAAAATGTAATCTTTTTTTTTTTGTTTGTTTCAGTTTGTTGCTCACTCTGTCTCATTAAAACTGTGATGCCTCCTTGAGTTTGTTGCTCTTGACCTACTTGATCTACCGCCGCTAATATCTCCCGTTGTTTACAAAAAAGCCGCCATCTTTACTCTTCTTCCTCCTCCCACTTCATGCTAATCACCCCGTGCACCTGAGAGACAGGTGAGGCAAAGAGGAGAAGTGTGATTCATTAACTGAGCCGCCTTGGAGCCTTCAGCCTGTAGTTAGCCTAAGCATCCCTGACTCAAAGTTTACAAGCCGCACTCAGCACCATAAATATTCATCTGCATGTTTGAGAAATCAATAGGGCAGAACAAAAGTTTATGATATAAAAGTATTACAATAATAATGTGTTGGCGAGAACACTTCAGACAAACTAAACGCTCCTCCCTCCCCTTCCTCGCCATTATGCATGCTGGGAGATCAGATTTCATGACCTCTGCCGTCCGTTGGGACCTCGTCTTTGCTTTGGGGAGCAGATAAGCCCGGATGATCCGCAACAATAAATAAATCTGTGAACAGGCTGGAGAGCCCCGGTGGCTCCCTCCCTCCCTCTCTAATCTTTGCAATTTGCCATGGCTGATAAAATTTTAATGAGGAATAAGCATAATGGGAGCCTCAGAGAGATTACAGTGAACTGGGAGAGAGACGTTTTGGACGGATGAAGATGGAGGAACCAGAATCAGGATGCAGATCAGAGATGCTCCGCAGTCCCCCCCCCCCCCCCCCCCCAGAGGGGAGGAGGCGATCCACCAAATACAGATGGCTGGAAGGGGTTTTTCTTTTCTTTAAGTCTTTTCAGAAAAAATGCTGCAAACACAACACCTGGTGTGTTATTATTTCCCCCTCCCCAAAACAAAATGGATCCTCACTTTCTTCAGAAGTGTGCACGGTTAAAAATTCAAATAATTAACTTTATTTTGTTAAGCTAAACATAAAGATATTTTTTTTATTTTGGCCTTCAGTGTCATGATCATCCTTTGACATGATAAAAGTGTAACTGAAGTGTCTTTTTTTTTTTTTACATTTTTGAACATCATGAAGTCTAGCAGTTTCAACATTTTTTGGTAATTACTCCAGGAGATGTCATCAGCCTGGTGTAAAGAAACACATAGGAAAGGCACCATCGTAATCTTGAAGGCAAATGAGCCTGATCAAAGAATTCGCTAAAAGTTTCAGTTTTTGTTTTTCATTATACAGTGTGTTATATAAATAAAAAAAACACAGTATAAGACAAATTAACTAATTTCTTGCAGCGAGGTAGGCCAGCCACTCCCATGTTTTGCATGGAGAAATTCTGGTGACTTTAAAGAAAGCAATGCATCAGCTGTTTGTAGTTTTGGTAAAAGCTCCTTTTCTTTAACAGACAGGTATATCTCTGTAGTAATTGTAAAGAACTGTGTCTGAAGAATCAGGCTGTGTTTGTCACTGTGTAGCTTTATTCTGAACTCACACACTGCACATAACAACAATGCACTCTCAGATACGGTGGCTGAGGAGGATCACACAGTGCAAAGTCGCACATCACAATAGCGCTTCTTAGCGCTATAACGATACATTACAGTAATTATTTGTGTAATGTTGTCAGACATTTAGAATTAAAATCTGAGGCTGCAGGGATAAAAACATGAACTTTTAAGCGGACGTACTTTGGAGCCGTTTTGCTTCAATGATTAAGATGCATACCACCTTCAGCTGGAGCAAACTAGTGAAGTTACTGGAACAAATCCAAATGTTTAGTCAATTAGAACAGAAAAGAGAAAACACATGGTCAAGGTTTTGACATGTTTATTTAATAAACCTTTGAATATATGAATAAAACTCAAAAGGGCAGCTCACATTATTTGAATTTGTCTCATTGAGTTAAAGATCTGACCTGAAAACAAATTACTTATATAAAGAAATCAATAATTTACAGCACTTTTTTTTATCTTGTTGGACATGGTCTACTAACAGGATTCAGTCCCCAGTACATATTGCATATTATGAAGGCATGATTTCTAATAAATTGAAAGAAGCATGAAATCCGTCGGCTGATTGTGGAAACTTCCAAGAACGCGATCATTATCAGCAATTATGCAACATCGCGCAACATTTGGTAACAAGCATGTGAGTGTGTTGATTCCCTCGATCAATCAGCACTGTAAGAGAAGATGGAACATGGTGTAAGACACTGTTATCACCCCGTGTCCGACCATCTGTCAGAATTCGCTACACAGAAAGTCCAGTTAATCTGACGGATAATGATGCTCGCCATCGATGAAATGTTTGAGACATTCAGGACAGAAACACGTTAATACCACGTATATATACAGAGGAAACAAAAGATGCAGTTATATTAAAATGCACATAACCTGAATTTGATTATTATGTTTCTCTGTCCAAACATATGATATCTGTTATAAAATATTGTCTTCTTGAAAGAAAGAGCATTGCATTAAAAAGTCGTAAGTGGTTGGTCGATGAAAACAGGTCCATTGACGGAGATCACTGTTTGCAGTTTTGTATTAAAATTGATTCATAAAAATGACCTAACCCCTTCATTTTTCGGCATCACATAAGTGAAACATCCGTTTGTTCATGCCTTTATCAAATATTGTGGAGTATTGATTAGATTAGATGTTTATTGCCATTTGCACAGGTACAGGACAGTGCAGGTACATTGGAATTATTGTGCATTACCCAATAACAATGACACAAAAACTACGTAAAGCTTGACACGGAGAGCTACGCTATGCCTCACACAGGGGATCGCCATCTTGGGAAAATAAATTGACCTTTATTGACCTACTAAAATAGAGTGAAGTCAGACTCTCTTGTTGTTCTTATCTCTGTGTTCAAAGTAGTGGAACAAGCTTTTCCTTGAGCTTGTTTATGTTTCGCTCAGAGGCTCAAACATGTTTCATTCATGTTTTTTTTTTTTTATCTAATGAACCCCACCATCTCCAAAGGTTAGACACGTCCGCCCACTAATGGGACATTGTGTCTAGAGGCGTGATGACAGAGTGTCGTGGCAAGAGCACAACTGAAGGAGAACTGGCAGACTTTGGTGTAAAAAGACAAACATACATCAACTGAATCAACTTTGAGATGCATATCAATGCTTGAAGTTTATCTCATAATCCTGTTATCAGATGTTTATCGACACCCATCAGCTGCTCTCTCTGCCTCACAGAAAACTGAACGTGAAACAGTCGGAGGGTGTGAGTAGAGGGGGGAGCTGAGGGATGAAGGTGTCTCTTTTCTTTTTTTTTTGTCTGAAAATCTGCTCCGAAAGTAGCATAATAAGATTTGAACCCTATGGCAGGACTTCTGGTGGCACTCTGTATATGATGGGGTCAGCGATCTCTGATCTTCCGACAGAGAAAGATGTGTTAACATTTTCCACCGTGGTAATCACATAGACCCCCCCCCCCCCCCCCCCCCACACACACACACACACTTTCCTCAGTCATCCACAGAAGCATGACTGTGACAACCTCAGCAGTGAAGTAACACAGAAACAGGCGTGACTCCTGCGACGCCTGTTTACACGCAGTCTGAGTTGGTGTCACACACACCGGAGTCGCTGTGTTTATTTCGGAGCGTTCGGATAAAAGCTCTGATTGATTGGCTTCGGCAAACGTAACGCGAGACAGAAAACACTCGCCATCTCTCGGCAACAATTACCCGTCCCTCCACGCCGGCTGTCAGCGCGTTAATTCATCTGTCATCATCCCACTTCTCCCAGTAGAATCGGTCTGACAGCGAGCCCAGTATCAGTCACACAGCATTACACTCCTGTTGGCTTTCATTAGCTCCACTTTGTCTTCCAGCATGAAGGAAGCTCGAGCCTTTTCTACCCTTAAACTCATGTTTCTGCCCAAACTTACAGGCAAGCAGTGAGCTGTGTAAGAAAACTTTCACCAGTTCAACCCTGCTGGATCAACCAGTGTATCAATCTTTACAAAACCTGTTGTTTGTCCATTTACAGTTTGAAACTTTGAAGCAGAAAATCTCAAACAAACTAAAACAACTCACATTTCTTACAACGTAATGCCTTTAACTCTTACATATTGTTCATATTCGATGCCTTCACAGTATCTGTTCCAAACTTTTAGTTGTTGCTGTTTGTAGCAGGTGTCTGTCTGCCACCTTTCCACATAGTCTGTGCATGCTGTGTTCCATAAGGTTTTGGGTCTATTTCTGGAGAGAGAGCGCAGAGGAGCACAGCCATTAGCCGCTGTGCCCACATCACTGGAGGAAATTTGCAGTCGCAAAATGGGTTATTTCATGTTTTTTTTTAACTCACAATACGGCCAGTTGTGTCTCCCGAATTTCAGCATCCATTGTCTGTGTACTTTTTTATCAATCAGGAAGCTTTGAGGTGAAAACTGTTGCTCAGATTTGTGACATTAACATAACTTAAACCAGGAGCAAAACAGAAAGACACTACAACATTTGGGCTTCCCACTCTGAGCCTGACGTCACATAAGCATGGCCACTGTGGGACTATGGTTTATGGTTTCACAACATTGGATACTGTTGCACATCAAATTGCAAAATGTTTTTTCATCAAGCTAACTAGATTGCCGATTCTGTATTACCCTTATTTGACCGCTTTGATTTGAAATTCTTATCCAAGGTTGCATATTCATTATTTTCTCACTTAACCGCAGAGCCCTGCACATCCAAAACTAATACTAGCAGGTACCATTTTTGTAATATTTTTAAGATGTGACCAAGATCTGGTTTCAAAAAACACTTTGCAAGAACAGCTTCTAAATTAGCTTTAAAGTGAAGCCGATGGGTTAAAGGGTAAATTAGTTTTTTTTTTATTCAAGATCGGTTAAAATCAGTCTAATGAAGATGTGTAATGTTCAAAAGCTTTATAACAGCAACTAAAGGAATGTTCAGGGTAAAAAAATATTTGTGCCAGCTCTATATTTTGGTAAATTTTTCAAACTTTTCCATCAATATCAAATATATCAGGCGGATTATTTGGAGAATATTGATGGGAACAGCCCCCCAAAAAAGGACACTTGTAGGGAATATTGTACCCAACAAGTTCGGTGAAGAGCAAGAACAAACACACCATCAAACTTTCGAGAAATGGTGTAAAGCGTGTTTCTTTGAGCATTTAAATTTAAAAAACACTGCTTGAATGCTGGTCCACTGGTGGTTCTGAGTGCCTTTTCTTGGTCAAGTGTCTCCATTATTTTTTCCTCCCCCCTGGATATTTTCAGTCGTCTCTGGGGGGAGCCTTTCCAGAGAGGATGATGGGAGTTTCTGACAGCTCGTCTCCTCCCTCCTGCATGACTTAGCAGGACCCAGCCGAGCGTTACGACATTCGATTCCCTCCGTGGCAGCTGAAGAGCAGGAAGGTGAGGGGAGGCTGGGGTGAGGAGGTCTCTGGGGTATAGAGGTCATCCCTATGGGCCGAAGGCTTCTCCTCATCCTCATCCACACACTGTCTATCAAACAGTTTCTTTTTCACCTGTCAGTTGGTAAGAAAACCTGAACTCTTTGGTGTTGGTTGGTGTTCCTGGTTTGGAACCTGACCTTCCATTACAGGGCGACCACAGTGATCTTCCAGCTTTGTTCCATCAGTTTGTCTTCTTCTTGTACCTGTTTGAATATGACATTGGTCATGGGAAATAGCCTACATGTAGAATGGTTTTTCCCAGTTTAGGGTGGATGATCTTAACTGGACTGCACAAAGGCTTAACTCTTACAAATGGCTTAATTCAAGGAGGCATGTTGTAAGCCAAGAGGGGAAAAAAATATTGTCAATCTTCTCCCTGACTGTAATTTGGCCATTGGAATTATTGTTTCAAGAGTCCTGTTTGAAAATATTTAAATATTTAAAACATAACAATCATATGTAGAGCCTCACTCACATATGTTCCATTGCCTTTAGGTAGAGTACATTTCAAGCACATGACAAATTTGAAGATATTCCAAAAAATGTAATCAAAATGAGAAGAAATACCAATACCATTACAATGCTTTAAACATGCAGCGATTAAAAAAAAAAAAAAAAGTCTACTCTTCTTATAACAATTAACTTTTGCATTTAAAAAAAAGGAACATACAGTTTTTACATACAGTCTATTGTTGTAACAATATGTTAAAGACAATGTTAGAAAAATGTTCCTTATTTGTTTCGGTCCAATCATAGAAACTCAATGAAGAAGTGTTTTCTCAGTTTGGTGTAGATGATCTAAACTGGTCTGCACAGAGCTTTGACCCTAATCGATGACGGATTTAGGGGCAACAATTGAGTTTAGTTTATTAGTTTGTGTGACAGGGACCATGCACAATACAACTGTTAGGGCCAGAGTTAGCTATAAAGCTAATTTACATCTGTTGTCCCTGGTTGATCTCCTCCTAATTTAAATATGACAGCTTTATTGGATCCCCAGAGATCCAGAAAGAACCTCTACTGTTTTGTTGGAACTTATTGTAACTAAATCACATGTGGTAAATGGAGACTGTGCACAGTCAAAAATATGACCGTATGGATTGTCTGTCCAGCCACTTATTAGGACTCATATTTACGCTTATTGTTAGGCGCGGCTTTTAGTGCCTGTAGTTAAAATAAGTGAAGGAAACATAGACGTCAGGTCAAGTATTGTATAATAGTCCATTGGGGATGGGGTCAGGGCCAATGGATTAGTTAAATAAAACTGGTACTTTCCCCCCGGGAAAACTTAGCTCAACTTTGTGTAAAACCAAGAAGTCCATTGACCTCATTCACCAACTGTTCTTAAGAAGAATTGTGTTCTTAGAAGCCACTTACGCACTTGTTAAGATGATTCTGACATTCATCAAATGTTTCTATTCTGGGATTTATTCTTAGCTAAGAATAAAACCTAAGAACACTCAGAGCACTCTTACACACATTTAAATGCTCGCTATGCGTCAGTGTGTTGCATTAAACTCAACGTTTAAAAGACGGGGGCTTCTATTGGGGTGAACACGTACTGACAGCAAATGTCATAAGATTAAATCAGCCTGTTTTGGATTCATTTCAACTAGCACTAAATGCAGAGCACATGCTTCTATTTTATGAGGTCACAGCATTCATCAATGCAAGAACACGGGTGAGAATAATTCTGTTGTTTAAGAACACTTCATGAATCCTACATTGGACTTTCTTTTTCTTTTTTTCAGAACAATATTTTTCTTAATCTTTACAAGATGTTGGTTGGATTTGGCCCCAAGGTATGACACTTCTTGTTCAACCCTTGTATGTATTTGAATTATCTATTGTTTTACCACACACAATAATGCGTTTCTATAGACATGTAAATAATGTCACATACAGTAACTAAGTACCATATCCACTCTGCATAATTTACCTAACATGCAGACTACCTGTTGTATCCCAAATCTTAACTGCATTAGTGCACAAAGCTTGTATGACCATTTCAACCCATTTTGGCATAATGAATGTGTCGGTTAACTGGACATGTTTCCTGCCATTGGTAGGGACACTTATACAGGAAACGAACCCGTAGGTCATATTAGAATGTACATAGAATACTGTGATTTCTAGATGTTCCAAGAGAAGTCTCGTGAGAAACATCTGTAAAAAAAAAAAACTCAAATTTACTGTTACCTGTTTTTTAACAAGTATTCCCATTGTTTACCCTCATTTGAGGATCATATTTGAGGAAGTATTTATCTGCTCTGATTTGTGTTACAATTTTCAGAAGAAAATGGAATAAATTTGCATGGAAATAACTGATCTCAAATTCAGTTTTGATCACAGGTTCACTAAAAAGCCCTCTTCAATTAAGTTACATTAGTGGAACAAAATCAATGATTTGGAAATTGTGAAGTCATGCAACTGCTAAGAATAGAAGATTATTTGGAAGAAAAATCCAAAAAATAAACAGTAAATCAGAAATGCAACGGCTGACAGAAAGCTTCACGATGCCATGGCATCCACCACGCTTGCAACTCTTTAAAGAGCCCATATTATGCCCTTTTTGGGGTTCGTATATTTAATCTATGTACCTACTTTTGTACGTTCACAATAGCTAATGTCCGAAAAAAGTGTCTGTTTTCATGTACTGCTCCTCCTTGCTCCCTCTCCGCTCTGAGTCCGTCAGCTGCACTCTGCTGAGCCCCCACTGTTAGACCCCACGTGGGCCAAGTCTGCTCTGATTGGTCTGCCGATCCGCTCTGTTGTTATTGGTCAGTTGCTCAGCACGGTTCTCGGAAATGTCCCGCCTCTTTTACCATATTGGGAATGCAGCCACTGGCTCTGTCCGAGGGGAGCATAAACATTAGCACACTAAAGAGCATATAAAACCAGAAAAGGCATAATATGGGACCTTTAAGGCACACAATTTCTCTGAGCTAAGTGTCAACAGTAACAGTGCACACATGCATGGTGGAAAATTGATACATTGTATGCATAGGAATAAACTTCTGCCTCTGGGGTTAAAAAATGAATCCAATGCAAAACAGCATGAATTGCATTTCATTGAGTGGCCACCAGAGGCTGTCTCCAAAAGTGAGTCAATCGCTATAGAGACCCAATTGTCTTTACAGTAGAAATAAACATGTTTACACCCTGGTACAGGAAACAGTTTTGGTCTATATTCATTTATCTATTCATGACAACTCTCTTGGGATGATTTTTTTTATTTTATTTTTTTATAAAACTAAGGCTTATGATTGAGTATAATTAGGGGCTTGACCTCTTTGAGTGACCGGTGCAGCTGCTAGCTGTCTGCTAGGTTTAAGCTTAGCTAACTCAGTCGCTGAACTCTGAGGCGTATTTGTTGTGTTGGAGACTTTTTTTCAACTTGGTTAAAGTCAGACAATAAATTAGGTTGACTTAATGAAGTGGATTTTCAGAAAGTGTGAATACATGAAGTCTTTCAAGTGAAATCATTTACGTTTGAGGGGTTAAACCTCCAGGGTTCATGGATGTCTGTACACAATTTCATAGTGTCCATTACACTGACTGACATTTCCCCCCATGGAGACATGATGCTACTATCACTGGGAACAGAAAGTTATTAATGGCCAAAAGTTAAGTAAAAAGTGAAGATGCTATTTATTTATCTGTCAAGTATGAAAATACAATAATTTGAGTTTGTTCGAGTCTTGTACAATCTATTCGATAAGTGCACTGACAACGTCCTGTTAAAGTCGAGTCCAATTATCCCTCAATACTGTCTGCAAGATTTCTTGGAATTATATCATTTCAAAAGACTTATGAAGTTCGTGACCATTTTATGAAAAAAACTTTTTAAAATCACCTCTTCTTGTAATTATCATGCATTCAGAACTGTACAAAATGTTCAAGAGCAGAGAGCTTCATGAGAACAAAGGTGTCTCATCACTGCAGAAAAGAAACTGTGGAGGAGCTCTAAACGCCTCGAATCAGTGTGGATCTTCGTGCTGGCCAGTGGAGTTGCGTTCAATCCTGCAGATAACGACGGTGGTGCTCGGGAGGAAATTAAATGTCAGCCTACTGTCTTTGATTTCTGCTCAATGGAGCACTAATTACAGACAAAAGCTGGAGAATCCAACCACTCTCCCTGTCTGTCACTTCCTCCTCTCTGTTTGGACCCAGAAGATAAAAGACTTCTTCTCTCCATCATCTCCTCCTCCTCCTCCTCTTCCTCCCTGCAGATCAGTCTCACAGTCTCAAAGTGGAAACTCGTCTGATGAGTAATCGTCGCCACTCTGTGTCACTGTGCCGCCGTCGTGGCTGAAAAGCGACGATTTACACCTGGAATGAGTCAACAAAGCTCCCGATATAGTTTCTTTAAGAGCAAGTGAATAAAATATCCACCATGTGCCTGTGACTCATCCCAACAAAACCACGTCTTCTCTAGAATAAAAAAAAAGTATCTTATATATTTTATTGTATCTTGCCTGTATGTTGTATCCTTTCCATTTTCTCAATTAGTGTTGTCCGTAAATGAATGTGTGAGTCAGGATTTCAAAATGGCATGATGTGGGAAGTGACAAGCTATGTTTGCCTTGTTTAGACATTATATAATACATACATTCCAGTTATACAACTCACATTTGTATTTGTTTAAAATATTCATTGCAGTAACAGAATCTAGTTTGTGTTGGCATCAAGGCTCTGACCTCCTCGCAGTTTTATTTTACATGCAGAAATTTAAGGAGTGTTGGGATGACATCTTAGGAAAGCAGCGAGCTACTTTGTGATTGGTAGCTGCAAACAACTAATGCCAAATATGTAAACCCTGTTTACTCCATTTAGGAGGTATTCACACATGGCAGATTAGGAGCCTTTAAACGCTCAAATTATCAACTTTTGCTGTGTAATTGTTGACTATTTGGAGCAATTCATGTCATAGTTTTGCAACCTAGATAACAGGAGCACCAACCAGGAAAAGGATCCAAACGAAGACCCTTTATACACAAAGCAAAAACAATAGAAGTGCACAGTGGTAATGGGGCAACAGTCAAAGACAGGAGGACAACTCAAAAAGCAGGAACAAATCAGAAGTTTAAAAAGTAGGCAGGTCCATCAAGATTTACTCATGAACAGGTCTTGAACCCCAGAGTTACTAGTAGGAAAGAGTTGAGGGATTGTATTAAAGCAGATTTTCGCTCCTTTTGCTTTCCCTCCCAACTGTTGTTTTGGTCACAGACGATGCCTGATGAAATGCCAGTGAATGATACTACTCAAACTACAAAGAAATAATTTTTAAACAGAAATTATACTTGATTATAACTGCCAGTAAAAATTGTTTTTTTGTTGATATATCAGATAGACTGTATAAAACATGGACATGGTCCCAGTGACGTCACTGAGAGGAGTTTTGAAGCCCAGCGATGGTGGTTGCCATATTGGAAATGCTGACCAACTGGAGCTGAAAGGGGCCTTAAGCCTCTTGGCAAACGGCTACAACATGCCCACCTGTCAGTCAGACACGCCCCTTAGGCAATTTCTCATGCCTGTAAGAAATAAGCTATTATGACCAAAACTGTTTTGTTACAGGCTATAAATGCGTTAATTTCTGCTTCATTAAATTAGTCGTTGATTAAATTTAAATTGTAAAGCTTTTAAAAATGGGACCTAATGTGGATTCCTTGGCTTTTGCAGCCAGTCTCAATTGGATACTCGAGGAACTGCAGTTTTTTTCTTTTGCACTTACTGTATGCATTGGATTCATTTTTCAACACCGGAGTTGTAGATTTTATGAATCTTGAAAAAAAATTACACTTTGTGGTCAGAGCTAAAACAGAGGAATGACTTTTTGCAGACTAGGCTGCTGATAGTTAATTTCTGTAGAAAATGACCAGCGCTTTAAACTCACCAGTCACCATACACTTGCCTCGCTACAGGAAGCCCCTTTGTCCTTCTTGCACCACTTGCTGGTGGTGCAGAGCACTATATTGAATTGAAACCACTGTGTTGATTGTCATAACTTTTTCTGACATAGAGACTGAAACAGACCAACATTTCTAACTTGCTCACAGCGATGCATCAGTGTTTTTTTTACACCCTCACTTTTGATTAAACAGACTGCAGGTCACGGAGAGTGTACACATGGAGAAACACTCATATGTTACACTGATGGCGTGTAACTGTAATTTTACAGCTGAATGTGATGACACGGTGGCTGAGGAATGATTGAAACTGCTCTCTGAAGGAAACTCTGAAAATTCCTCTGATATTAGACCCATAATTCATAGCTGAGCCTGTAAGACTGCACCAACGCAGGGCTTTAAAAACAGCCATAAAGCTGTAAGTAACACACAGAGAGCGCTCTGTAATTGACAATAAAAACAATAAAAACAAGTAGTGAATGGAGATGTGGAGACGGCAGTCAGTGCTAATATCCCACATCCTTAAAAGTTTAGGCTGCTTGAGTTTTTAATGTACTGTAGAGAGCTGCGGCTGCTGTAATGAAATGTAATGAAGCTCTGTAATCAAAGGCAATTTTACAAACACACAGAGAGAAAACGCACGGCTAACAACACCACAAGTTTAACACAAAGATTAGTTGTCTAGTAGCACTAGAAGTACTGCAGTGGGAGAGCTACAGTGGTAGTTACTGTTGTGGTTGGAGGTCTTCACAAACCTTTTAGTTTCTAGTCACAAAAAAATAGTAACCATCCTGTTGTTTTGAAGAAACTCTCAGAAGATGATTGAGCTTTCTTGTCAGGCCTCATGGGAAAGGCTGAAACATCCTAAAACCTTAATTAAGAACGAAAAAAGGAAGGACAAACAAATAATGAAAATGGTGAGAAGAACCTTCAATTAGGAGAACATTACAACCAATGAAGAGAGGATACATGACCCTTAAATGTTTGATTTGTAAATGAGCTCCATTTAGGGCCTGATTTACTAAGATCCCAATTAAAGAGTACTAAATTGCATGTTCATTTCAACAAATTGCACGTTTGGTTGGTGGGGCGTTTTGCGGGTGATCTACTAAGAAAATGTGCGTGAATGGCACCAGGTGCAAACCTTGTGGAGGCGGGACAATGCGTGTTGTTTTGCTCATATGAAAGACGCAATCCTCACTGCGCGCCGTTAGTAGATCAGATAGCACATTTTTTGCTGGTGGTATCAAGTTTGCACACGTTCAGTAAATCAGGCCCGTAGTGTAGCTTCCACTGGTGCAATATGGAGTGACTCAGTTTAAATAGAGGTCCTGTGAGAAACCTTTTCTTTGTTGATTTGGGGACCTTTGTGGAGATGATTGTTTGTCATGGAAATCTTGAAAAGCTCTGTCTGATGCTGTTAATTACATCATCTGACACCTACGCCCCGACGGCATTGGCAGGTATAAAAAAAATAGGAAAAAACAATATTCTATAAAATAACATGTGGTTATTCCCTCTTAAAAATACTGGTTCAGCATACAACTACAGACTTGAAACAATAAATAAAGCTGCCCTTTCATGTCTCCAGATCTGCAGTTGGTCCAGGGGGACCAGAGAAAGTAGGCGGTCTCCTGACAACGTCTGGGCATGCTCCTGATGAGTCAACACGGATAGTGTCCTAGGAGATCTCTTCCCAGACAGGTCGTGTTGGATGCACCGATACATATACTCCCATGGGTGCTCAATTTGATTTAAGGTAAGGTGAACAAGTCAATGGCATCAATGCCTTCGTCATCCAGGAACTGTCTGCACACTCTGGTCACATGAGGCGGGGGATTGTCCTGCACCAAGAGGAACTCAGGGCCCTATGTACCCATCTAAGGTCTGACAATCGCTCTGAGGATTTCTTCCCGCTACTTAACAGCAGTCAGGGTGTGACATGGAGGTCTCTGCGACCCTCCGAAGGTTTGCCTCCCCAGACCATCACTGACCCACCACCAAACCGGTCATGCTGAAGATGATACGGGAAGCATAACGGTTACCACCGCGTCTCTGGAGTCTTTCACGCCTGTCACATGTGCTCAATGTGAACCGGCTTTCATCTGTGAAGAGAATGGGGCGCCAATGCAGTTGAAATTGATTCACAATCACTCGGGCTTCCTATATGGACAATGTCCTTTAAATTTTCACAGAAAGATAGCCTATAGCTTAGACTTGGTACTGCAGTAATCTATACTTAAAAAAAAGTATCTAAACTATACCTTTATAGTTGTTAACCCTGCAGAGAAACAATCCTTTTTTTATAAATTAGCACCACTCACTTGAATCACACAACATAAGAAAAGTCCCTCGAGATAAACATTTTGGTCCAACGTTGTTCCGATTCAGAGAGCAAGTAGAGTCATCATCAGAGTGTTTCAAGCTCCACAAACATGTGTAATCGCTATCCTGCTACACTTTTGAGGACACAGGCTGACCTGATCTTGTAATCAACCAATCGTAGACGCCCTCATTTTACCCACCTAAAAATGTCCTCATAAAAGACATAAAATCCTCAACATATCCTCACTCATATCGTGCAACACTTCATCCTACCCGCTCAGTTGAAAGATGCTATACATATTAAACAGCAAGGTGTAGCCTATCCAATGGAAGGAGTTGTATAGAAGTGGCGTTTCTAAAGTGGCTGATTTATACACAGAGGTCGGATTCAAATCATATAATGATCTGAAAGCAGAGATGTCTCCTGTCCAATTACCTTGGTGGAAATATTTTCAATTAAGAAGTGCAGTCGTATCCCTCAGGAATAATAGTAAAAAGAACCCGTCTGCAACACATTGGGACAAATGCTTACTAGAACGAGATCAATCTAAAATAAACACACCTGGAATCTATAAAGAACTTATTAACAAGAAAACATCGAACTTTCAGGGAACAAGGAGACTGTGGAGTACAGATTTAGGGTGCGACATAACTGAAGAAGAGTGGGGTGAGGTCTGGCGCAGAGCCCATACAGTCTCTAAAGACGTTTCACTGAAATTAACACAACTCAAAACCGTGCACCGATACCACTGGACCCCTAGTAAGTTACATAGAGTAGGCCTCAGACAGACAGGCACCTGCTGGAAATGTTCATCTGAGACAGGGACCTACCTACACATGGTCTGGGATTGTATAAAAATTAAGAGCTTCTGGGTGGAGGTATGTCAAAAAGTAAGTGAAATAATAAGTAAGCAAATAGACCCAGTCCTCGCAGTTTGCCTGCTTGGTGTAATTTCCAGACTTGAATCTCAAACTAACAGCAAGTGGCTGGCTACAGCTTTTGCAGTCGCTAAAAAGCTAATATACTGTAGATGGAAAGACGTTTCAGCTCCCACCACCCTAGACTGGTGTCATGCACTTGGAAAAATAGCCAAACTGTAAAAAGTCATATACAGCAACATAGACGCTGTGTACAAATATGACATAATCTGGGGCCCTTTTCTCTCTTTTATGATATGACTCGGTAATGACTCTGATCTGCGATTAAACAACTGTTCTTGAGTCATAAATGGGAAAAATAAAATAGAAAGAAAGAAAGAAAGAAAAAGCAAAATAGAAGAAAAAAGAAAAGGGGAATATTATAATAATAATGTATGTATATGGTCGGCACTTGCGTATGTATGTATATACTGTATATGTGCACTTTGAGTATGTGTATTCATGTCTGTGTGAGGATGGGTATATGTATGTGAGTAAGTATATATATATATGTGTATGTGTAAGTATTGAGAGACATACAGTATATAAACAGGCAGGAATTTATAAAATACTGTATTCTCTAAAAATGTATACAGGTAACTCAATCGCTCTTTAAAATGTGGAACATTGACAACATATCATGTCACAAGGAGGTTTACACCAGACCAACCCTTTTAAATATTTGTGAATATTTTGCATGTGGTCCTGTTATCTATGGCACCAATAAGGGCCTTGTCAGTCCATAGTCTATTTCTGACAACATGAAAATATTTTAGGATAACATGAATTGTATTCTTCATTTTTGTTGTTGCTTTTTTTTTTTTTTTTTTTATTATTTTTATTAATCAATTATTATTGATTGATATGTATGTATGTATAGGTTTGTGTGGATATATGTATGTACATAACTGGGAACATGCGTGGGGTGGGGGGGACTTGCAGGCAGGCTTGGGAACATATAGCCTCTGAATAATTTATGTTTAGAGTTTTTCCTTGTATTTTTTTTCCCATTGCCTGTTTCTGTTTAAATTAAAAAAAAACATTCAATAAAAAGAGTAAAAAAAAAAAAAAAAACATATCCTCACTCTTAAGGTCTGAGCATTGATTCTAACAAAGATAAAGAGTACCCACATGTACAGTACACAAACACACACACACACACACACACACACACTGCTGTCAGATCAGTTCACTCAGAGGAAACCCTCCTGGGAAAGATGGTGTGCCAACTGTATGTCACACACACAGACACACTAGAATAAATACATAATTACACATCCCCAACACACCTCTGTTTCTCTTTATCATCATTGGACTTTGAAGCTTTATTGGCACAACTCTGGTGACAAAACCTGGCATTAGAAGCATAGATGCATACACTTGCATATTTTAAAGTAAGACAATAAACATTTGCAAAAAGATGTCTTTACTGCAGAGAAAAATCAGTGGGCCTAATCCTTCGATATTGAGCATCTGACAATTTTAAGACTGATCGATTGCTTTTAGTCACTTACATGGCATCGCATTGCAGCTACATTTGGCAAAGCTTAATGTAACATCATCTTCTGAATGTGCAAAACTGCTCTTTAAGCAGTTCATTAAACAGACAAAAAATGTCATCTAAAGAGAAGTGTACATGGACACAATGTTCCCTTTTTTTTCCTGACAGTCAGCGTGAATTTAAAGGAATGTTTTCAGTTGGAAATACATTTTACTTACCTGTAACTAAAAGAAAGATCAGCTGACTGAGGCTTCTCTCAAAACCGGAAAAATCCAACCACCACTGGTGTGACTGGTTAAATCACGCAGGAGTCACAGGTTCCAGTTATAACGTTTTATTTGACTTGCTGCTTGACAAGGTGTTCATACACATTTGCATGAACGTGTGAATGTATCTCTCTTCATATCTGTGTATGGGTGCTTGTGAGTGCGTGTGTATATGTGTGTGGTTTCTGAAAAGGGAAAATAAACAAGAGAAAACATATACAAAGTGTTAAACTCAGTCATTCTTTTCAGAATATTAAACTAAATGACCTACTCCTAATAAAACACAAGTGTATGAATGTGTTAACGGTCTGTTGCAACCAAATCACGTGTAAAATATTATGGCTACATTACATGCTTAACATGAGAAATAATGAAAGAAAGGTGCACTAAACAATCAACATTAAGCAGAGCAGAGGCTCATCCCAAACTAAAAAACCATAGCTGCATCAACTCACATAGTCTTAATTGGTCCTCATTAACATCAAAGGGATATGCATTTACCTCTAGAAATGATAATTAGCACCGATAAACTATTAAATTTACTTACATTTCAATGGACGCACACAATATGTCGAATTGAACAAAGTAGCACCCTTTTCTTACTTAAGCCCTCTTGCAACTTAAACTGTAAACTCTCCGGTCTCTCTCTTTCGAACACTGTGCCAGACACTACGGAGCCGGAATCTACCACTGTTAGAGGGGTTTCTTTTGGAACAGTCCAAGCGGAGCTGGCCTTTTTAACAGTAACACTACAGCCATTAGGAAGTAAGGTGACATTAGAGAAAGTGCAAGAAAACCTGCTTTTAGGAAGTGGTCTAAGGTGTTGATTAGGTCAAATGACTTTGAGATATTATTCGGGTTTTGTCTTCCAGGTGGAGACCAAACATCAAGGTGGAATTATTTTCTTGATCTAAGTTATGCATTTTTACTTAAATAGTTTGATTGAGCAATTTGTTTTGGTGTATTAACCTGGCCCAACTGTGACTGTTTGAAGGGAATGCATCAGGTTTGAACTGTGAATTAAAAGTTGGTATCTCTCTGGAATTAAGTGAAGCCAACGCAGAAGTGCCTTAAACCTGCAATGTTTCTGATGACCACCAGGGGGCCAAAAAAAGTTGAGTTGTATGAAACCAGAAGAGCCAAATCCTTTCTTACTTGATTTATTCCCTCAGTAAATATTTTCCTGATGAGTCCATGGTCTCAGTCTATAGTTTTAAGTCTTCTTCAATATACATTGATACATTACATGATGTTCATTTAGTAAATGATGGTCCCATTTACAGTCAAAAAGACTTTAAAGCAGGACATGATTTAGGGCAAAGCAACCTGTGATTGTCAAGTGGATTCCAAAGTGAAATTTCCCAATTTCTGAAACTGATTCACTTCCTGTTCCCCAAAAAACATACTTGTGTGGTTTGTACACAAACAACCTAGCAAACAGACAGAGACAGATATGATGATAAAGATCAGCTCTACATGTTTTTAGAAGAGAGCAGGAGATCAGAAGCTTGTTGACCGAAACAAATGTGCTTCCAGTTTGAACAGCGAGGCTGCTTCTCCCATGAGAGCTGACATATCGCATCGCTTCACAGCACCTTGGACTCCTGTTTGAACTCAACATCAGGAACAAAAATACTTAGATTAGATTTGAGTAGAGATTATGATTTCTAGAAGAAGCAGTTTTCCTGGGAGAAAGAGGGAGGGACACACTCACACACACACACATGCAGACACACTCACACACACATGCAGACACACACACAAACACACACACACACACACACACACACACACACACACACACACACACGCATGCACACA
The DNA here is from genome assembly GCF_963584025.1 of Labrus mixtus. NCBI lineage: Eukaryota > Metazoa > Chordata > Actinopteri > Labriformes > Labridae > Labrus > Labrus mixtus. The sequence goes on from NC_083621.1 coordinate 18,205,675, forward strand.
GAAAAAAGTCTGAGCTTTTCGTGGGTTTATGTAGTCCATTGTCTATACACAGTTGTAATTCTCACACAGACTTCATATTGTGATGATGTCATATACTTTTGAACGGATCTCATCAACTGGACAAAAGTTTTAGGTTCACAAATCCTCATTAAAAAATAATTATTGACTTTATTTTTGGAGTTCCAAGAGTCACCTCTTTAAAAAAGAAAAAGAAAATGTCTCTTGGAAAAATGCCCATTAACGAACGTGATGAGAGAATTCTTACAGTTTATGAGTCTTTCAAGGAATCGAGCTGGTTGAAATAAGAGGTTGTTAGCCTTGGGGCTCTTTTTAAACAGTCTCAAGCAAACAAAGCAAGCGCATATAGCAAATAACTTAAAAATGTTGAATCTGTATCTGCAGGAATGGGCTTTGGTGTTGAAATGTTCTAGCATTTCTACAGGCTCTAATTTTACGCAGGGAATCAATCAATCAATTAATCAATCAATCTTTATTTGTACAGCGCAGATTCATAACAATTGTTTTCTCAAGACCTTACTCTTTGTTATTTAACATTACAAAAGAGCAGGTAAAAAGACCACTCATTGTTATGTTACAAAAAGCAGGTAAAAGACGTTACTTAAAGCTATATTACAAAAACCCGGCTTAATCAATCATGAGCACTTTAGCAACATTTAAGCAAAAGTTACAGTGGCAAGAAAAAAATGCCTTATAACAGTCAGAAATCGAAACAGTCTAAGTCGAAACAGCCATATACCGATTCTGCGCTGGGCTTGAAAATGGGATAGGGGGAGATGGGATGAAGGGAATCCATCTGTAGAGAGAGAAAAAAAGGGGCATGATGCAATCTTTCACCCTAACCCTTTGGCATTCATCTAACAACAATTTAGCTTCAATTCATGTCTTAAGAATCATATCTGCATGCAAGTGCAGCTTACAATCTGCTTTAAGATGTCCTTTCTCGCCACCAACTGCATTCTCGCTTCTTAAATTTCTTGTTCCACTGAAAAAAAAAAAATGCAACAGGAGACTAACTCTTGGTCAGAAATAATTTAACGCTAACTACAAAGGAAGCCGATATGTTGGCCTGAATGTTTTGCAGACCATTTTTCTAAAGAAAAAAAAGAAAAAAAGATTTGATGTCTTGTTTATTTTTAAAAGATCTTTGTGAAAACCATTTTGCCATTTCGGGTGTCAGAACAGAATAAGTCATTTTATTTTACTACATTTTAGTCACATGTATGTAATGCTGCACTGAGGAGCAATTGACAAAAATGAATTAAAAAAATATTAATTAGAAAAGAATAGTCCAAGCAAATATCGAGACGTTGAAAACTCCCTCCGTCTTTGTGTCTCCTCTGACGTCCGTCTGTGTGTGTCAGTCCTGCGGATTGACAGACTGACACCTGCTGTATCATCATCACATGTTGGTGTCAAACTGTCCATCTTCCCACACAATAAATCTTTCCAACAACTGAAGCATTGTTGCAGCAGCTTCCTGTCTCTCCCACACAGCCTCTCACACACTGAAGGGGAAAAAAAGAAAAAGACGCTAGTTAGAACTCTGGATCACCTTCATTGTGTTTTATTCAAGACGCCAAATGAGTCTGAGTCAACAACAGTTTGTGTTTCTGTCATCACAATCAGAAGAATAAATTTAGGGTTTTTTTCTGCAAACATCATTATCACTTACAGGAACAACAAGACGTGTAAATTAATATAACAGTAATTAGAGAAGACTGCAGCTAAATGACAACTAATACAAGATGAAAGTTACTGTTGAGAAAACACTGCAAAGGTAATGAGGAGAAGACAATATGAAAGATGATGTAGGAAAGAAGAAAAGAAACCCAGATGTAGAATAAAAGGAAAAATGTATGAAAGGGGGAAAAGTGCAGCAGGAGTTAAGAGAGAGAGAAAAAATGGGAAAAGAAAAGTACAACAGAGGATTAGAAATAAATTAGGGATATATAGGGGAGGAAAGAAAAGCAGTATGACAAAGGCAATTTTCACTCGTGGAAAATCACAGAAAATTCTGGCAGGCTGGACCTGAAATCTGTGAATCGAGTTTCTTGTTCACACTTGATCCTCACAGCAGGAGATGTTCACTGCTGGACATGGGGTGGGTGGTGCCATGTGGATGAAGCAAGAGATGACAACTGATAATTATTGTTACCTTTATATCAATGCTATGTGTAGTTTGACATTATTTCCTGGATCAGCAAAAAGAGTTTAAAATAACATACAGTTTGTTAGTGTGGAGTTTCAAGGCGTGATAATAGGTAAGGAGGTAGAAAAGAAAAATAAGGTAGATTATTCAAAAAAAAAATGAAGACAGTAGGACAGGTTTGAAAAAACATAAATTAAAAAAAATAGAAAAAGAGACATGAAGGAAGAGAAAATGGAAAAAAAAGGATTAAATAAAACAGATGAAGTAAATATTTAAGGCAAAATTAAGGAAGAAAACGAGGGCATTGGATTGGACTTTGAAGAAGCTGAAGGACCAAATGTGTATTAGTAGATGAGAAATGAACAGAAGAAGAGCTGTTTGTATGAAGTTTTACAATGACATAAACTTTATACGAGGAGAGCTTTATGTTTCATGAAGTATTTATGATCCATGTTTGTGAGATTTACATCTCCCTGTCACGTCCTCTCTGCTGCTGAAGCCGAGTCTCCCTGCAGGCTGAAATAAAGTGGATCTGCTCGTATCTAATCTGCTGCAGCGTGAAGTGTGAGCTGATAGATTCATGATAAAAAAACACGCCGGGATCAGACCACCGGTCACATCTGCGTGCGCCTCCTGATGGGAGTCTGAGTCCTCTTCTGTGGGGGGGGGGGGGGGGGGGGATGCTTGGAGGATTAAGATGCAGCCTCAGGGGGTGAGAATATCTTCCTGCTGCGGTCTTAAGTGCTCGCCTCGATGGTGGCTGGTCGTGTATTAGTGTCACTTTCACCCAGCATTCACCAACTTCTTGCCTTGAGGCCCTCGTGGTCGCCGCTCCCCGTCAAATTAAAATCCAGATTTGTTATTACCGCACCAGCGCTGATCGGTTCAAACACGGGGAAGGGTTTGCATCGCTAATCCGAAGAAGACGCAGCGTCTAGTTTACTGTTAATGGAATTACAGGCGACGTGATAAGAGGCTTGGTTAGAGGAGCACTCTTATCACCGCCATCCTCGGGACAAAAACTTAATGGAAAACATGCGATCTACTTCTTCTTAATGACAGGCCGGTGTTAGTGCAGCGTGACAGTGGAACAACACGCACCAAGCAGACTCAGAGTCCTGCAGGAGCAGGATTAAATGCACTCCAGGCGGTAATCAATCTGCATTGTTTACAGCCACTGTCGGCCTGATGAGGAGCCCCGCTGCACCCACGCCAAGATAGATGCCGGTCAGCCGGCGTGAAAAATCAGTCAGGGGAAGCACCAACCAGCGGCTGGCCAGGCGGCTGCAGCAGCGATATATCAAAGCAGACAGAAACATGGGCTAATGTAGCATTGAGAGGGGAAGGAGGGGAGAAAATTGGAAAGGAGTCCAGTTTGTTCAGAGGATTACAGTTCACTTCCTCCTGTGATTTTTCAAGTAATGCAAATGTTGAACAGGCTGAACTTGTTATATCAGCGCTCTGTTTACAGCCATTTATTCACACGGCAGAGAAAAATGGAGGTTCTTTGAGCTTCACTTTGTGACCTCTCACTGCTGACTATTCGGGCCTTAAGAAGAATCTGAGGCCTCAAAAAAGACCTCTATAAAAATCTGTTTAAAGCTCCTGCCACAAGTTTGTATCTTGTTTTAAATTATGAAGTCTCCATATGATCTACGAAAAGACAATTACAACCTATAAAGGCAAACAAGGATCTGTTAATCCCCAGCTCATCTTGGTCACATTTCAAGCAGCAGTTTATATTAATGTTGATGAAATCTTGCAAGATTGAAAAATAACAAGGAGAAATAAGACAGGATAGAGGAAGACAATGACATTTTTTAAAATGTTGAGCGGGACAGGAGGGAAGAGTTAGGGCAGTAAAAGTTGAAGAAGGAAAGGAGAGGAGGAGGTACAGTAAGTAAGGAAAGAAGGTGGTGGTAGGAAGAGCCATATAGGAAGGAAATGAAAGAGAAAAGTGAGGGCGGGGGGAAAGGAAACAGATCCAGGTGAGGGAGGAAAGTACGAGAGAAAAAATGAGAAAAGGAAGTACTGGAACATTTGCATTTTTAGGGAGAGAAAAAAGGAGGGGTCGGGAAGGGTAGAGTGAATAAGATGAAATATAACAGTTGATACTAAAGTGCTTGAGAGAGATGCAGTGGAGAGTGAGAGTAGGAAAATAAAGTAAGAAGAAAGATAATGAAAGAGTAAGACATGTTTTAGAAGGCATAAAAAATAAAAAGATAAAAAGGCAGATGAAGTACAACAAAGTAAAAGCAGCAAAAGAGAAAATAAATATGAGGTATTGACAGAGGTAGAGGATGGAGGAAATACTGATCAACACGAGAGAGATAAGTGAGATAGAGGAGGGAAAGAGGGGGGCATTTACAATCAGAAATCAGACACATTTGTTTTCTCTTACAGTGAGAGATCAGAGGTCATAGAAACTCTCATATGTTTACATTATGGTGACAAGAAGAACTGAACTTAAATAAACATCACATAGAGAAAACCTAGTTGTGTTTGATATAAAACCTCCATCCTCAGTCTGTGTGATTAGAGGTGTTGGAGAACAGATTGGTATCGATGGAAATCTTCACAACAAAAACCTCCAGACGGATGAGAGAGAGACGTAAAGAGCAGACTTTTAAAAGTCCACTCTGCTCGATGCTGAGGTGTGATGAAGAACCGGAGGTGATAGAAGTGGCGATGGATTACACACTCGGCTCTGTTTGGACCGCCTGCCGAACGCCCCAAAAAAATTGCACCAGTGTCAATTGGCTGTTGACTTTTAAAGTGAGTCAGGGATCGATTGTTCGAGTCGTGTTATTGATGAGATGACAGCAGAGGTGGGGGGTGATGATGGAGACAGACAGAGAAGGGTGAAGAAGAGGAGGAGGACGGCTTTATGTCTCACTGCTGTGTGCAAAAACAACAACAATGTGGAACTTATTAATCATATTTTCATTTGCGTACAACACAACACTAGGCCATCATCAGTGTACGCTCTAACCCAATTTGAAAACTTGAAGGACATTTAGTGTGCTGACTTTTCTGTCGCTGTTTAGAAATCACGGTAACCGATCACGTAGAGAGTGAAAGTTTACAGTAGGCCGATTAGGTACTTTATTTGAAACATTTCTGTATGTAATCTGACTAATTGTGAATACAATAAACCTGAAATGAACTCACAGAGTATGAGAATATTGTATTTGTACCCAGCACTGCGGGGCTTGTTTTCTGAGTGAAGCTTTATGATATCAGCAAACTGAATCCCAGGGTCAGACAGCACTTCAGTATTTTTCTACCTCATCAGAAATGATCTGTCCTTGTCTGCTGTGAAACTTATTCAACATAGCAAAACAAAGGAAGTGAAGGTATTGTATAGTTTTTTTTTTCTTCTATTTATGCCCACCTGGGTTTCACTAAAGATGTTCCACTTTGCAAGAAGTTTTCCAAGAAGTTTTACTTGCAAGTTTTTATTCTGCAACTTCTGATGAGGAGAAACAGATCAAACAAAACCTTTACATTCCCCCTCAGAGTCTTTATGTTTTCGCAAACATGGCTGCCCACACAGGAAAAAAGTACATTCTCTTTAACAGTTTGCTGCAGACAAACCCCTGTGTTTAAGTAGGAGCATCGGATATATTTGCATCTGCTGCAGTGTTTGTTCTTTGTTTTTTTTGTAATTTATTTTAGAGGTAAATTTATAACAGATTTCCCTTTCAGGACGTCCACCTACGCCTGAAAACGAATGCAGCATTATCTCTCATTTACTGTACCAAATCAAGCAGTGCTCATCCTCTAATCAGTAAAATTGTTTTGACACTGCTTAAGCTTCAGCCACACCTGACATGTACCATCATTCAAACATATCGACTATAAACTTGCCACATGCAACTTTGAAATGTTCAACAACTGGACTCAAAGAACAAAAGAATCAATTGTTTGCTGTATATAGTCATACTTCAAGAAGGTAGAAAGGAGTTTTGTCCTGGTCATTGTACTGTAGTTTGTCCTCCATAAGTCGCTCCTGGACAGCTTGATTTGCCATCCTTACCTCAAGACACTTTCCCTCCTTTCGCCTGACTTCCACAGCGATCTACTTACTTACTCCGCTGGTCATATCCTTACACTGGCTCCCAGTTACTGCTCGCATCAAATTTAAAACTCTGCTGCTCGCTTACAAAACAGCCACAAAAACGGCTCCTCCTTACTTTAACTCTCTCATCCAGGTCTACACTCCCTCCCGCCCACTACGCTCTGCCAATGAAAGGCGTCTGATCCAACCTTCACAACAGGGTCGTAAGTCTCTGACTAGACTCTTCTCCTCTGTCGCCCCCCGGTGGTGGAATGAACTTCCAAACTCCATTTGATCTGCAGAGTCCCTCTGCACCTTTAAGAAAAAGCTAAAGACCCAGCTCTTTCATGAATACCTACTAACTTAATGATGATGGTCTCCATATTATTGATGATGATGATGGTTGTGACGATGGTTTTTGTTTGATAACGACGAATTATAAGATGGTTTCTATACTGATTAGAGCTCTCAAGGACTGCCGTCAATGTTGTGCTTTGCCTCTGTGCAATGCCTGTCAGCACCTGTGCGTCCAATCGGACTCAAAGCTGATCGTTTGCTCTTACTGACATTGTTCCCTTTTTTCTAGATCCTTGCTTGTGTTGTACTTACTCTCTGATGTACGTCACTTTGGATAAAAGCGTCCGCTAAGTGAATTGTAGAATTGTAGAATGTTTCCATTGGTATTCATCCCTGCAAATACCACATCTCCCCTGCCCACCAGCTCACCGTTCCTCACTTCCCACACCAGCCAAACTCCATTAATACAGGACTTATAATCATTTGTTACATTTGGCACTAATTCCACTGTGTGCCTTATTATTTTGCTCTTTTATTTGGTATTTTAGTACCCTAAGATATTGCTTTTTAACCTGCTGGCTCTACGTAATCTTGCAGTATGCCGTATGCAGTTGGGTCCTACCCTTAGTTTCCACTCTCCTGCTTCAATTATGACAATAAAGCAAACCAATGGTGGTTTCAGTTGGGATGTTATTAAGTCAGTCAAGACTGTGAAAAACAGGTAATACCTTATTCCACCTTCCTTGATGAACAAGGATGAGAGTTATCTTTGTATAACTTATTATGATCATAGTTGGTTCTGGGCTTTAGCAACATCTTTCCATGTCACCAAGTACTTTTTGACTTTCTTAGATATTTTGCATCTCAAATTATGTCCTGAGTCATTGGGTGTTTTGGTATTGTAGCCTGTTGAGTGCACCTTAGATCTCTTGGCAAATCTCTGGCTGCATTTAGGGACCAAAACACAATTTTTTCTTGTTAAAAACTGATGTTTAGTTGATCCATCGCACCACAACAGCAACAACCACTTGTTTTTTGGAGCTCTAAGAGTGACAGGATCTTCAAACATATGGACCTACCTTCCTGTACACACGGACAAAAGATGTTGTCATGAAATCAATATAATGCTAAATTTGTCAGATTTGAATTTCACCTCAGTGGACTCAGGAGAGGTGAGTTGCAGAGTGGGATCAATATGATGACGCAAAAATCAGGCATTTTTAATTCCAGTCGGACCATTTGAACAAATGAATGTGAATATTGACTGAAGGTACACAACACATCATTCAGTAGAGCAGTGATGGGCTGTTTTACCTGTCCACTGAGTCAACTGGGGGGATTTGATGGACAGCCTTTGATTTTTGGTGTTAAATATCTGAAACCTCTTTGTGACTAATTAGGCTTCAAACTAAAGTGTTTCAGAGCCATGTCATTTATTTGTAGATGCTTCAATTAGAGAGCTGAAACCAAACTGTCCATTAGCACAAGAAAAAAATCAATAAACCAGAGATTAATGGGCTTCTTAGCAGAGCACAATTATATTCAAACATGTTTAGATGTACCCTCCAGCTCTGAATGGACTCTTTAATTTCCTGTGTTTGAGACCACACACTCATGGCTGTAATTACGTTTAGCAAAGGTCTATTCCATTGGTGAAAATTCTCCAGTGACAGGACTGCATCAGGTTGCGGGTAGATCAATCCATTTCCATTCAGGTTATCAGGGAGTGAGAACACTTTCAATGCTGCCCCTTCAGCTAAAAAATGACAGAAGAAGAAATAAAGGAGAAGAGTGAAAGAGTAGGATAGAGCGTCTCCTGTTGGAAAAGGCAGAGCTCTCATTAAAAACAGAGAGCAATAAAAACACAGACTGTCACAGAGAAGAGATGGAAGGAAAAACAGAACAAAATAAAACCCTGGAGACAACTCGGCGCACTGTGGCTCCGGCTAATTAGCCGTGTGGAGGGAAAGGAAGTGCTGCTGTATGGAGATTCAGGCCGGACGTCCTGCTGCTGGACGAGGTGGAGACGCAGAGCGGGTGGGTCGCCAAAGGCCGAACATTTCAATTCATGAGGGATTTGGGTAATGAGGGGAGATATCTGCTGCATTCAGAATGAATGCCTTTGTGTACAAAATGCCAGCAGCAAAAGGATGAAGGTATCTAAATTCACATCAGTACTTCTTTACAGCCAAGCTATCTAATTCCTGATACATATTGTGTACTATATTTGTACTGTACGTTTTACCTACAAATGAACAGCCTGGAGGAACTAATATCAGCCTACTCCTATTACTTCAGTTGTGACTCTTCAGGCTCCTTAAATTAGCTATGGTAAGCAAACACATAGCCAATGGTGTGATGTCATTCAGTCTATAGAGACTACGGTCAGAAACCAGAGGGTCACCAGTTCAAGTCCTGCTGCGGATCAAAGTATGGAAATTGGGCTGGTTGATGAAGAAGGTGCCAGCTCACTTCCGGGGAACGGAGGAACTTCCCTTGAGCAAGGCACTAAAAACCGAACATCTCAGGGGCGCTCGTCAGTGTGCAGTCACTCACTGAGATATCACTCCGACTCCATTAGTGCATAAACATAGCGGCCTGTGCATGTATTTCAGCCTATCTCTTCGTAGCATGTCTCAACACCAGTGTGAAACAAATTGAATATTCCCTCAAGAATATCTCCCTCTACTTCATCAAACACATATGGACTAACTGCAAAAGTGAAGATCAGTCCTTGGTGGGGTCATTATTTCCCAAGATGCAAACAAAACACTTTTTCACCTTAGCTTTAAAGCTATATTTAGCACAATGAGTTTGTTCACTGTGTCTTGGTGCTTCTATTGACTAAAAAAATCAATCAAATAGCATACTCAGAAGCCTGGAGACTTACAATGATACATTTCCCAGAGCATTTTCTTCACATCCACTGCGATGTAAAACATTTTTAGCTCTTTGAAAATAACTGACAGATACAAAACGGGTTATTTTTTAAGACGAAGAGTTGACATGAAGTGCTTGTTTGCTCCGTTTGTCCTTCTCAAAGATGGAGGAGAAGAAGGTTGTGCTTTTCTTTTAAAGTTGACTAACCATTTCGTGCAGAATCCTTTGAAGGATGCCGCTTCTGCACTGTGACACAATATAAAGCGACATTTCTCAACTTCTCTATATACAGTTACACAAGGAAGCAAAGTGCATACTAATGAATCTCAGGAGGATAAAAACACTGAGAGGAAGAGGGACGCACTTAAGCATGACCAAAAGGAGAACAAAACACTAAGGACCACAGACACAAAAACAAGCGCACCTTCTCTTTTCTCTCCCAAACACACAGAGGAACTCCCAGCATTTAGTTCACACACACACACACACACACACACACACACACACACACACACACACACACACACACACACACACACACACACACACACACACACACACACACACACACACACACACACACACACACACACACACACACAGACACACACACAGAGACACCAAGGGTTGTTATCGGTGGCTCTGTGCTCAAGCAGAGGGCCAGTTATCTCAGAAATTAATGGCAGCAATAAGCAGCAGCAGGAAGACACAGGATGATTAGCAAAAGCAATCAGGCTCTTTATTAGATTTATAGGAACAAAGACGCAATTCAGTCTGCAGAAGAAAAAACTTACAGGAAGACTAATGACTCATCCGTCCCCAGGCTTCAGGGACGAGGAGACTCAAAACTCCAAGGAGACGCCCAGCTCATGGTGAAATACGGAGGAGTAAAGTGTTTTTAAGTGTGATAGCGGAAACAGATGAAAGGAAAACGAGTGTTTTTTTGAGGAAAGATGGTGTTAGAGCTGACTCGTTGTCAGTTCAGCAGTGGAATAGAAGTTATACAGCGGCATCACTCGGGATCAATTCAGGGGTCTGAGCCTGAAAATGAAAGAAGATATTTTTTTAGATTTATTTATTTGCAATTAACGGGAATCAAGTTTACTGAAATAACATAATACGGATTAGTAAAAGGTAAAAAACTTGAATGGAAGTTGGATCGATCATTTCTGATGCGTTTGAGGTAGTCTGGTAATCTAAATGCTGATTGGCTTTAACAACACAGGGTCATGCAGATGTGTGATGTCACACTCAAAGTGAAATGTTCGATGTGTAGTTGACAGTTAGCTGTACCTTGATGCAGATATTATAGAGACGAATACATCATTGTTTAATACGTTTGATAGGAGCTGGTATTGTGTTGCAGAGAATGTTTCCCTGTCCACACAGACTGTTTTCCCTGCACACGCACACCAAAGCGTGCTGATACCTTATTGGTCAGTACAGCTTGGACGACCAATGTTCTACAAACAAAAATTAGAACACTCCCTGTTTGGAAGGGTTCCAATTTGTTGGGCAACTATCACCATGGGTATCAGATCAGGATGCATCGATCCAGTCAGGAAACATCTCTTATGGTTTGTAAGATGCATTTCAATTAAAGGGAGTTCAATAAAGGGGTAACAAAAATACATATTATTATTGTGTTATATTTTAAACATCAGTGCTGAACTGCCGCCCCATGCAGAGGTCAACAGAGTGAGCGCAAGAGAGTGCAGTCTTTAAAGAAGCAGTGATCAGGTGAACTCAATCTAACTAACGAGTGACAAAGTGCAACCAACAACCAATGAAGGGAAAGGAGAAACCAGGAAGTGAACTTAAGGAAAGGATGTAGGTGAAGAAGGGAAGTGTAAGGGTCTTTTGCAAACCGGCCACTACACCCTCTCCCTACCCACTACCCCTCCGTTTACGCGTCCCCGCGGAGGGTCCGCCATATTAAGTCCGTCCCAAACCAATTGGTAGTGGGTTATAAAACCCTCCACCAGCGAGTCTCCACTGATGCCGACTTTTGGATCACGTGCAACGCCTATTGTGTCCGGTCGTCATGGAGGAAGAAACCTGTGAGTTCAAGTGTCTATAAACACTGCTCCAACTAAAATAGACATTTAATATCATCATACAGACGTTAACAACTTCAAATGTGCATTGAGGCTCAAATATATGTTTATTTATTGTAAAGTGTTTTATATTTACAGGGACTGTTGCAAAAACAAAAGAATATTAAATCATGTTGCAGAGAACTTTCCGGGTGTCCTAAATTAATGCAACGACACGGATAATATTGTTGAACATCAGAGCAGAAAAAAGTGTTGAATTGAGTTTTCACAAAGACATCAAAAGTAGAAAAATAAGAAATAAATATTAACAGCTGTTCTATGAAATTACAATAAATTAACTTAAATTATAAATTACAATAGACAATGTAGGCTCAATCTAATAGTTTTGTTATAAGTCTACACTGATATAACTAAAGAAGAAGAATAATCTAGGCTACATAAATATTTTTACAGAATGCATTAGCTACAAAAAAAAGCTGTTTCCCGCAAGATACTGCTGAGTAACCATGGTAACATGCAGTTCCTGTTTCCGTGTGAGAGAGGGAAGTTTTTCCCAAAGCCTGCCGCTGTATTTCTACCCTACACCTTGATGAAGGGGACTTCATTCAGCTGCGAGTGTGACTTCTAACGGAGGGTGTAGGGTTTGGTTTGAAAAAGGGCCAAAGATAACAAAATAGTGACTTTTACGACACTCAGCATACTGATAATCCAAACCACCAAGAACAGATTCAACGTTTTTATGAAGAATCTGTAAAATTTAGATTCCAATGTTGAAATCTCAATTTTTACAGTATATATAAAAATAAACATGTTTACAGCCTGTTCCAAATAAAAAGGACTCTGGTGTTGCTCATTTATCTGATGAAACTGTATATATTTTATTTTAATTTATTCTATTTTTGATATTTTTATTACTCATCTGTTTTCATTTTCTAATGCTAAGATTTTTTTTCTAAACATTTGCATAATTGGGGTGTGGCAGATTTGACTGACAGGTGGGTGTGTGTTGTAGCTGTTTGTCAGGAGGCTGAAGGCCGGCCTCGGCTCCAGATCCAGCCTGTTACTAGATTGAATGAGAGTTACTTAGAGTCAGTATTGTCAACATGGCACCCCCATCTTTGGGCATCAATACACCAATGGGTGATGTTGAGTCTAGATCCATTTTTTTGAACAACCCGTGGTAATGAAAAAGCGAAGACAGAGGTCCTCCCTTTTGGTCTTGGAAACATACCAAATACAGTTTAAATTTGTTTCCATTACATTTCAGTTTTAACAATTATTTTTCTGTCTTAAAAAAATGCATAAAAGGAACAGCAACAAAAAACATGTATCACTAACTGGGTACTGGATATGTCTTCTTCATGGCTTCATCACTTACATTTGTATGTTTAAGTTCAAGTTGAATTTTATATGTCAGCTATCCTCTGGATAGACTTTTCAATCAGTTAATTATACAACCATCAGTGTGTGTGTGTGTGTGTGTGTGTGTGTGTGTGTGTGTGTGTGTGTGTGTGTGTGTGTGTGAGTGTGTGTTTGTATCTTGGCTCCCGTTGCATCAGAAACATGTCTGATTTCCTCTCTCACACTTTGTGTCCACCGAGGAGCTGAATGCTGTTTGAGGAGTGAATATTCATTAAATCTCAGCGGAGAGAGCGAGCAGGCAAAGGCTTACTGATACTCGCCTTAAATCAGCGCCTGTCGTCTTTACAAATTGCCGGCCTTCGTCCGCACGTAATTGGCCAGTTTCAATTAGCGTGTGTCAGAGGAGACGACTCCGCGGTCGAGCGTTACACAGAATACTACAGCAGAGGTTTAATGATCAAAATATGTTCCTGCAGCGTCACAGCACGGCTACGCTGTTTGCTCACTACTGTCACCTCCTCTAGAAAGCAATTATACGGGGCAGGAGTGTGTGTACGTGTGTGTGTGTGTGTGTGTGTGTGTGTGTGTGTGTGTGTGTGTGTGTGTGTGTGTGTGTGTGTGTGTGTGTGTGTGTGTGTGTGTGTGTGTGTGCATGCATGTGTGTGTTTGCCTTCACTGTCTCTGGTTGGATCTTGCACCAGCTTCATTAATCAATTCAGAGCGATGTTAACTGCTGAAGTGAAAAAACAAACTGTACCTCTGTTTAAATTAGAATATATTAGTAGAGTAAAAATCAGGGATCATTAAGAGAAAAAAAAACAGATTAACTGGTTCTGGCTAATATGTTAGCAAACAGCAGAATGTTTTCTGCAGAGGCAGAACAACAGATCAGCCAATTGGAGTCATTTGTTTCCCTGATGAATATGTTCAATATGCACTGCAATCTGTACTCTTTCTAACCTTTTAGCTCTTGTGTAGTCTTCAGCTCCTCACAATATCTATTTAAATATGGAGCCAATGCGATCTCTTAAATCCCACATACAAGAGAACATTTAAAATGTTTAAACTTCATTTTCATTTAGTGGAATACGATGTTATCCAGATGTTTCCCTAACTGCACAGCAAGTAAGCAACACACTTAACATGTGTATGACTTATATAGCCTAAGATACAAGTTATTAAATAAAGAATACGATTTGCAAAGCAACATTAACCCATTTGTTACTTTCGCAGAATAGCTTGTGGTGACTGGCTTTAAGCACGCACCTTCCTTGTGTCACACAACAACACACACCCAATGGGATGAATGGCCGAGCCTTTAAAAACCAAATAGCATGAAGTCACCGAAGACATTCATGGCCCGGAAGGTACATTCTTGTGTGCATCTGAGTCCCAGTTATTGTATATAAAGAGTCTGCCATTTCAATGAACGGTCTGTCTTTACAACCCAGATTAGTCTCATCATTTACCCCCTGAAAAAAAATCTTCATTCACCCCTTGGATTGGATATTCCCAGAAGCTTTTCAGAAAGGTACAGAAAGGTCTTTTCTGTACCAGGGATTTGACGGAGGTGAAGCTAAAACAATGTGTTTGAGTAAAGGTTTGGGAAGAAATGACTGACTGTCCATTTGTGGATAAAAGAAACTGAATTAGACTCTGGGAGGTAAGTTGGCTGCATCTTGGATGTTGTTTGCACTTGGGGGAGCGGGTTGAATTGTGCCGTGTTAAGAGTTATTTTGCATGCTGTTTAAATTGCTGGTGTACTAGTTAATAGTCAAAGGGGGTGGAGGTTCTGCACACTCTTTTGTAGGCTCTGCTGGTGTATTTATGTAACGGTATTATACATTCAGAGTGACACTTTGACGAGCATACCGGCATTGAGTAACCATTACAACCTTTTTAATGTCAGCTATTTGGAGAAAGCCATTTCAACACATATATAATGTCACCAAAGACTGTGTACAAATAAGTTTAATAACACCTAACTAACCAAGAAACTGAAATAAGAAAAGTATTTTGCAATTACTGGAGACGTCAGCTCACATGAGTCTCAGCTGTTTGTGTTTTGCAAGACTTGAAGAAACCTGAAGCTAATGACAGCTTTTGTCAGAGGGATTGAAAGCTCAGGATTAATTGTCAAGGTCAAAAAAGGCACACATTCATTTGAAAATGGATGTAATGCTTGATCATGTTTCATAGAATAAACTGCAGATCCTCGGGGGCCTTGTTCAGTGACACTTTCTGTGATGCCTGATGGACACGCTCAGGCTGCCAAAGGTGCTCAAACCAGCGGCTTATCTGCAACAGGACGGCCAAAAACTCTCAGCATCCAAAGCTCCTCTTTTGTGTTTTCATTCCGGGGCTGAAAGGAAGTTGTTGAAAGGCTCAGCTCCTCACTCTAATCCCTGATAGCAGGTTTGTTTTCGTCCCTCGTTGTGAGTTCGTCTCCCGTCTCTCTCTGTTGGCACACGTTAGCCCTGTACATCATTTGTTAGCGGCTGACTTAAATTCTATCTCTCCGTCCCAGGTGGCTTTGATCCGCTGCACACGCTCCTTCATCTTCCCTCTTTTATTTATTTATTTTTTCTCTTCTGTTTTTTTTTCTTCTCTCCACCTCGTGTTGAAAGTTGCCAAACTCCTGTCCTGCTCGGCTTTAACGGAGAAGAGAAGGTGACAGGCAGCCGGGCATGAAAAGAGAGGAAACGAAAGGCGGTCCCTCCCACCACTGTAAGAAAGACGATGGAAAAAGGAGACGGAGCTGCTGATGTGAGGGAGCGTTAACTTCCAGCCCCACAGAGGCAGCATCACAAAAAGCCAGAAAGACAAAATGTTACCTGAAAAACAGTGGCAGCATTTTTTAAATTCAGTATCAAACTAATAATAATAATAATTTAATAATTTATACTTTATTGATCCAGCGAGGGGAAATTTGTTTTTACACTCTGTCTAGTTAACATGCTACACAAACATAGGCTGAAATACACACACATGCACAAACAGGATCCTATGGACATGCACTAATGGAGAGGTCTCAGGGTGAGGGGGCTGCCCACAGTGGGCACTCCTGAGCTGGTGGGGGGGGGGTTAGGTGCCTTGCTCAAGGGCACCTCGGCAGTGCTCAGGAAGTGGACTGGCACCTCTCCAGCTACCAGACCAATTTCCGGACTGGGTCGGTGCTGGTGCTGGGACTTGAACCGGTGACCCTCCGATTCCCAACCCAAGTCCCTACAGTCTGAGCTACTGCCGTCCACAAAAAAAGTATGTAGTATACTGACTTGATTGTTCTTATTATTTTAGTCCTACATGGCAAAACCCCCCAATAATAATTCAAACAGGAACAGCCATGATTTCAGAAACACTAACAAAAACTATTATTTATTTTTTGTGCACAATGATCCATATTCTTATTTGCAACACGAGAGATGAACCACATAACTAAACTATTTGCCTTCTGGGCTTGAGTTTGCATAACGGTGATTTTAAAATGCACATTACCCAAATACAAAGGGCTGCGGATTCAACCGCCACATCAACCACAATCTACTATGTTAGACCAATGAAAGAGAAACAAGGATTTTTGCTGTCTTTTGTCATACCATTTGAAGATTTACTGAACACTTCCTGTCATAATACTACAACAAAAACATCCCTGCTGCATGGCAATGCAGGCTTTAATTGCCAATGAGAGCACGAGTTGAAAGGAAATGCCCGCCCCTGTTCTGAAGCATCTATACCATAGACTGTAAATGGATGAAGCCTGGATGACATCAGCCATCGTTTACTGCAGGGGGCTCCGAAGGTTCATCGTTAGCAGCCGCCATGCTGGGACACCAACTAACTTTTAGTCAACCTAACGCCAGGCTGAGAGCTGGAGCTGAGGCGGGTTTTAAGCCTAACCTGCCAATCATGTCAGCTACACGCTTAACTATGGATAACAAGTATCGTTCATAAAATCAAAAAGGAATTAAAAAAAATCACCCCTCGTGCAGTGTGTGCCCATGATGACGATAGCTACTTAGCCAGGGGACACTTGACGAACTGCAGGAATTTGCACTTCTACATTGGCTTAATTTCTCAAGACCAGCCGTTGCCGCTTCATCTATAACCGGCAGATTGCACACGAACAGATGGATGACCGTTCTTGTATAGCCAATGAAATTCTCAAAACGTGGATATTTTTATCATTGAAGCCTTTTTAGTTGACGTACATGAATCTCATGTGAGGTGTAAATTAAATCAAGAAGTACTCAAACAATGTTGAGAAGAATTAAACGGTGGGGGAAAAAATGAGAGTATAAAAGATGAATCAAAATGTTTGAGTAAAAGAGAGAAATGAATGTGTGAAGTTCATATTGCCTATTACGAATAAAAACATGAAACTAAATATCAACAATGATGTATGACCTGCAAGTTTCAAGGCCCTTTCATTTATAAATAGATTAAGAAAAATCTGTAAAGTTTGAAGACTGAAATAGTTCAGGAGTTTTCATCCTGTGGATACTAAGAGGCAGATCCTTTCCACCTGAATGAGAAACACACTTACACCATCTACACACACACACACACACACACACACACACGCACACGCGCGCGCACACACACACACGCACACACACACACACACACACACACACACACACGTTGTATCCTCACACACACAGCGTGTTTGTTCAGGGAGATTGCAGAGTGTCTTAATCTCCCCCGGATAAACAGCATTAGTTAAATTATTTGGAGGGTAAACATAACTAATGGAGTGATGAATTAAGCCATCTGTCTCCGCCCCCTTGTCTGTCGTCCTGACCAGTCACAGCGCTCGCACAGTTCTGCTGAACTTTAAGTTATTAGTGACTTTGAGCTTCTGCTCGATGGAAAACAAAATCCATCAATAAAAGCTTTTTCAATGTGGAGCACTCTTTTTCTTGTTGGCATGGTGTTATCTTCATGAAATCCTTCAATTACTGCAGTAAGATTCTTTAATTCCGACATTTATACCAAACTTAAGATGCCATTTAATTAAGGATAAAGGACTGTCATCGGAGTTATGTTTCCTAATAAGGCACGAGACCATTGTCTCTAGGCACAAACAAATTGGTTATATTGCGAAAATAAGTTTTTTTGTTTTTTTTTAAATGCAGTACTTTATATTTACATACACATTACATACATACATTGAATTGTTTTGTGAAAACACGGTCAGTATAGTGTTGTATAGTTGTGTGACAGCAATGACATCATTGCCGGAAGCTTTGCAAGAGAGTGAGTGAATGTCCGAAATGTTTTTTTTATTTTTTATTATTGTGCTGAGAGTTATTTATAGTCCACCCACAGAGCTCCCTATGTAAGGAGTAAGGAGTAGGAAATACATTTGTGATTTTGTACACAACTTCAACCAAATCATCTGTAAAGTAAACACGTCGAATGAAGCAGTTTGAATTTTTCTGATGCATGTCAAAAGATTGTTTGTTGTGGTACTGAAATGGAACAGGTGAGTTCGACGTCAAAGCTTCAAATTGAACAGCCAAATCTGTTTTGACTAAAGCGTTTTAATTCTGTTGAAACTTTAAAAAACTGATAGGAGCCATAATTCATCCACCTGAATTGTGATTGTCTCACTATCCTGATCTCTTACTTTGATTCTTTACTTTATTGTATCTAGTTAAATAATGCAAATGTTAAAAGGTGTCTATACTAAAATATAGCTTTAAATGTCACACAGACCTAAAACCATGTGCCGACATAATGAATCTTGAAGGAAATTACAGGATAATCAACAGGTAGACAGACAAAAGACAGAGAGCTGGTCTAATAAATCACATTTTTGTAAATAAGGACAATTTCTTTGGTAGAAAGAGGCAGATTTTATTGCTAGATACCAATTTAGAAATGGGAATTATTTGCTATTGTTTTTTAAGTCCAATAAATGGAGGCTCAAACATCCTGAATTTTCCTATCGATGGCGACAGAAAACAGAGAGTCTCAATAATTAATAAAGACCCAAAAGGGAACAAAATTAGGTTACATCAAGAGCTAATCGATGAAGTAAATGCCAAAATAATCAATGGTTATATTAACCTAGCATTGAGGTAATCAGAGGCCTATTGAGCAACACAGAGATCAATAGTATCTATATGAGCTTTAATGGAAAGGTATAGGGAATGAAATATATCCGTATTTAAAGTCTAACTCTAGAGCTTGAGTTATCATTTCATTAATGAACACAGACTGAGGTCAGGCGAAGCTCTGTCTCTCAACACTCAGAACTTCAGCATCTTTGTGTCTCTCTTTCCTGGAAGCAGACCCTAGGAGTTGGTCCTTGGATTTCGACACAAAAGCAGCGCCTCCGAGTCTTTCATCATCAAACCATTCAAGGTGTTCAAGGTGTAGTAGGAGGGGAAATGTATAGAGAATGGTATGTATCAGGCGGATAGAGGAGATAGTTTCAGATTCAACAGTATGTTTCAACTCAAATTACCTAGCATAGCGCTCCAAGCTTTGCTCAAAAGTCCATTATTACTAGGAGGGGGGTAACTTATTATGAAGCTGCAACACTTTCTTTTCAGCTCTACAACCGAGATGAAGTTAGAAACAGAAACATCAAGCTGGTGCCCAATGATGGAATCTTTAATTAAAAGACATTTTCTTGCCAAAGTCCTGTCATTTAATGAAGCTATATTTAAAAGTGTAAAAAGCATCCTCTGCCAATTCTAAGTTTTCTAACAAACTGTTGTTGTCAGGTGATTAATATCTCTACTCCACAGGATCAGGAGGAGGAGGAGCAAATAAGAGCGTGCTTTGTTCTGGAGCTGGCATTGTGCGTGACAGTCCAGGACCAATAGGAAATAAATGGAGGCGTATTCGGGATAGTAGAGCGAGATATGGAACACAGGGTTTACATAAGAAATAGCTTCAGACTTAGTTTTTTAGTCACTGTATTCAATGAAAAGAGTCCACTGAATCAGTCTACTTTTGTGAGCTGTGTCCATGAATAAAATGTATGCATCCTCCACGTAGACATCTTGGCGCACACACATAATAAAAACAATATGATCCATGCATTCTGATATCATCTACTCATCCTGGTAAGTCATGATGGAGATTAATTAAATGTTCCAATCTGCTGTGACGTCAAACAGGTCTGTGACTGTGGTCTGTGTTTAAACCCACCTGTGGCTCTCCTCCAGGTGTCTGATCTCAAAGTTAGCCAAGCTGAAGCCATAAATTATCTCCAGATTTGCACCCAGATTATCACAGCAGGTGAGATTCCATTTGTGGAACATTAATTTACTGGATAGATGTCTTTGGGGGAGTGTCTTAAAGCCCAGAAAATTGAAAGTAGTGACATATTACTCTTCCTGAAGGACAGAGCTAAAGTCAAGCTCGCTGACTATCCTTGTCAGAAGATATTTATATTATTTCACAGGCATATACAGGACGTATTTCTCATTGATTTGTATTCTTAGATATGCAGAATAAACCTCTCTTCAGCGAGATACGAAGCTGCTGAGATCTAAATGGTTTCTGGTGCGTTTATAAAAGATTATCCTCATAACACAGTCACATCTCAGGTATATGTGCTTTTACATTTAAAAGCAGCTCGGAATGTGAGAATGGGAATGCAGTGAGTGGAGCTTTAATTCATCAGAGCAGGATTTTTTATTTTTTCCAGACTCTTGCTCATTCAGCCTGTCAACCTGCTGTCAGAGCGACTCAACGCTGATTGTAAGGCTCTCTTTAAAAATCACGGGCCTGTGATTATTCACTATCATTTAGAGGAGAAGACAAAAGCCTGCAGGCACTTCTTATTTCAAGACTGTGACAAAGTAAATTGTAGTTCAGCGCTCTTCGGTGGAAACATCTCAGCGGGTTTGAACAGTTTTGACACGTGGGCATGAGATGAGAAGAAGAGTGGCAGCAGTCTTTAAATACTGACGGAAAACTGACATAACCAGATTAACTAGCTCACTTTAATATGTGTGTATAAATGTGTGTGTTTCTGCTGCGGAGGCTGCTACTGATGGTGCTGTTCATCTCCCTCGATGATTAATCAGTTTGCAGATCACACAGGAACAATGACTAAGAGTGAGATAAAAAAAAAAAAAAAACTAATTCAAAACGAAAGCAATGGAGATGTTAACGTAATTATGCATGCAGTAAAGATTTTGATTCACGCGGTACAACACATACAGTACAGTGTGGGCGTGAGATGCCTTTCTGTATGTGTTGTACCTCGTTCCTCTCCTTCAGGGAACAGGCATTATTGTCATGACCTTTAGTTTCACAGTCCATCAAATAGCACGCGCAACTTCAAACAGGAAGAATGGGGAACCCTCCCATGTCCACAGAGTGGCCCGGTTATTTACAGCACTATGTAACTTTGACTGCTTTTCCGCGGTCATCTCACAAGAAGTGTGTTTACGGAGTTACGACACTAGTTCACACAACAGCCTTCAGCTAAAAAAGAAGCCAGTTAGCCAATTTGGCATTTGGTTTAATTGAAACTGTTTGACTCAATGGCTGAAGCTAATTCCTGTAAGGTTTCTACCAACCAACCCATAGATATTTTTTTCCTTTTTCAATCTTGAAGGGGTACAGAAATATATTTTTTCAAATTATTTAGACTCCAGATGAATTCAGGTGAACTAAGTAAACCTCCCAGCAGGTCGGGGCGTCCTGACGACCAGGAGAGCACCTCAATGTGACATTGACAACCCGAGTTCAGACAGAGCCAGGGAGAGGAGGAGTGTGTGTGTGTTCGTGTGTGTGTGTGTGTGTGTGTGTGTGTGTGTGTGTGTGTGTGTGTGTGCGTGTGTGCGTGCGTGCGTGTGTGTGTGTTTTTGGCACTCTAATTGGCAGAACCTTCTGTCAATCACCAAGCAAGAAGGGTGGTCACACCTGACTTCACTGGCTTGATTGACAGGCCCTGGGGACCAATCACAGAGCTGGACAGGCTTCAGACCACCTGGAGAACAACTTTTCTCTCTGTGTGCAGGTGAAGTTCAGCTTTTCAAGATGTTTTCTTTTTCATATTTTATAAAAAGGATGCTGAACTTTTGTTTTTGACTTCTATCCATCCAGACCTTAACGCCTATGGACGAGCGGAAAGAGAAACAGACTGAGATGCTTTTCAAAAGAATGCTAAATGAGAACTGCCATTTTCTAAAAGGTTCTTCCTGCAATGCAGCTTTAATGGCGCTTTAGCATGTGTGTATGCATGTCTGCGTGTGTGTGTGTGTGTGCAGGTATGTATGTGTGTCTGTGTGTGTGTGTGTGGGCGGGGGCTAATTTGCAAAACTCATCCCTAGAAAGGCTTTTGTGTAAATAAAAGATTAAAACAGTTAAAAAGGAAAAAGGAAAGAGTAAACTGGGTACAGCAAGATACAATAAGAAACACATTTAGCTGTGATAGAGCTTCAGACAAATAAACACGAGTACAAGTCTGTTACTGAACTAACCAGGATTTGGTGGCTCTCTTCAGTTATCGGTCAGCGAGTTCCAGGACTTTACTCCTTTCACAGAAACAGCTGTTTGAGCAAAAGATGTTTCGCAAAATCACACTTTACAGCTGCTACTTGAAGCTGCTCGGCTGCAGTAGTCCTGTAGTCTCCGTGTGGATTTGCAGAAAGGTTGAGGAGAAAGTGTTCCCCTTCAAACTGTAGTTAGTACTGTTGCTTTGACAGATTAAATGTGTCTGGAAAAAAATGTTAAAAGACTTTGAATACAAGTTCATTTTAGGTTATTAATTTTTTGTTTATGTAAATGTTTTGTATAAATCTAGTTTTCAGTCGAGCTGCACTAATGAGTAAAAATGTCCATCATTATCAATTCAATTAATCTATTTATTTGCTTATAAAAATGACCTCCTGTTGTAATACAATTAAAGCTTTATGAACCACACAGGCCCGCACACACACACACACACACACACACACACACACACACACACACACACACACACACACACACACACACACACACACACCGAGGAGCTTCAGGGAAAGAGGGAGGACTAGACTTGTTTTCTTCTGTAAAGCAGATTAGAGACAGGAAAATGGAAATTGGATTAGTGACAGGAAAACTTCCTGTGAACACACAAACATGGATACAAACACACACTTTTGCCTCCATCAACACAGTGTCAGCAGGACTGTCATCATCCAGAGTCACTGCAGAAGCTCACCTGTCACCTGGTCGTAAAAAAAATAATGTATCCAGGTATAACAACATTCTCTTTAGATGAATGGAACAGAGCAGAAAAAGTGTTAATCCACGACTTGTGTGACACATTGCTGCGCTATTCAAT
Organism: Labrus mixtus; assembly: GCF_963584025.1. Classification (NCBI taxonomy): domain Eukaryota; kingdom Metazoa; phylum Chordata; class Actinopteri; order Labriformes; family Labridae; genus Labrus; species Labrus mixtus. The sequence continues at coordinate 18,228,801 of NC_083621.1, forward strand.
TTTTTAAGATATCTTCATCTATCTCTATCACTTTTTCTATATTATAGAGCCGCCTCTATTAACTCGTTCTTTCCTTGTTTTACATGACATTGTGACGGTTTCTCCCGATGTTTACAGTCATGCAGTTCAAGTTATCATCCTCCAAATACTGTAGGTTTTTTCTGCTGGAGTTGTAAAATATTTTATGCATTGGTGATGTCATGTGGACCTTTAAATATGAATGTCTTGAATAGCTTATATTGTATATTGATCCTGGTTTTGTACCACATGACCTGTCAGGTGACCTCAGGGGCTGTATGGATCCATTCACGTGTTCATGTCTGACGAAGGGCGGGGGCCCGAAACGTTACAGGTGCTCATTTTTTCATTAAAATCAATTTCATCTGAGCACCTTGTGGTGTGCGGACTATTTTTTTTCTACCTGAGTTGACCTTTGACCTTGTTTGATATAAGTCTCATCGTTTTTTATCCTACTCATCATGTTCTCATGGTGGCGATTTTATGAACGCAAACGTTAGCATGCTAATGTCGATGTTGATGCTAATTGAGTGCAATTGCAGGTTTGTCTGGCTCTGCTATTGTAAAAACCAGTAGCATGTTTGCACTAAGCTAACACAATATGTCCATCAAATGAGATCTTGCATTGCTCAACAATATTTAAAGACAGACTCAGGCTTACTACCAACTTATGATCTCACAGACTTTTTATATTATATGGATCCATAACCACCATGATTTTTGTATGTCGTTCAATCCAAGCAAATGTGATCTATAAAAAAATACATTTCTGCAGTGAATTACTTTTTTTTAATCTTTTCAATATCTTTGTGTATTTTTCACAGTGATTCCAAACTCTGTTTCAATAAACCTTAAACCACTTTGACCCTCCTGTCTGCATCCTGCTCTCACAGACAGAAAATAACAGTGCCAGTCCACAGGTGTAGCAGCAGTGGGATAACTATCTTTAATTCATACCTGCGACCAAACACTATCGCGTCTTCCAATTACCCCACAGCAAATTAAACAGCGAGTCTTCACAGAGCATTAATGCATATTAATTAATCTGTCAGAAGGTGCAGGCAGAACGTCTCCGAGTGTGAAGATGGTCGACTGCGGACGCCTCGACAGTAAATAGAAAGAAAAAAAAATACCTCGCTGTTTTTAATGATGAGCAATTTCTAGTTTATTACTGAGTATTGTTTGCCATTAATTTTTAATCAACTTCTGCTACTGCTTCATCACACTCTGGCACTCTCTGTGTTTTTTTTAGACCGCAGCTGAAAAGGAGAAGATGGATATTTAGTGAAGTGAAAGTGAGCCTGATGATAGGTGGGATGGACAGAGTTTTAAAATGCACTTCTCTTTGATTAACTTTCTTTTCAATGTGAAATTACTTTTTATTATCATGTTGGAAACGTTTATAGATTTCTTTGTTAACTGTTGCATAAACCATTACTGTAGTGGAATATTTGTTTGTCCAATTAATGAATGTGAAGGGTTATTTTATGTTATCTATTTTTTTAAATATGTATCCAAGTTATATACATGTATATCGAAAATAAATTATCAGAAAAATTAGACAAGAATACAACATGCTTCTAGTATAGCACTCAGGCAGCTACAATGTTTTTTGTATTTGTATTTAATGTATTAACAATTTGGTTTATTTTGTGCCATGTCAGGAGTTCATGAGCAATTCAGATTCATTTTGTTTTTTGAACCAGGCTGTATTATGTCTAGATGTCTATTTCTGTGGTAAACAATGGACATCTTTAAATTAGTGTGTGTGTGACTTACTAGATCTGCATCCAGCCTCATGTTGGCACTCGAACTGCAGGTTTTTGCCTTTCCACATTGGCTTCATTTTTCAACACCCACATTTTCCACTTGTTTTTATAATATCTATAGTTATTTTTTAATGTCCCATGGGAAGTGAGTTTGGCCCTCCAACAAAGCATTTGAAGCAATGTCAGCACCATTCATCAATTTAAATGCCCATTTTTAATAGCAAGGAATGAAATAAGTATGTTGAGCTTGCACATAAGAACTCGTAAAGTTGATGTAAAGACAAATCCGTTTATAGTACCACTAATGATGAACATTGTTTTAAAATTAACATGATGATCTGTAAGGGAAACGCTATGTTCGCTCACAATAAAATACAGCCAAGTTACTTTCAGAGTTTTGAGTCATTTTTCATGGTATGTTCCTGCAGCCGTTACCCTGAGACGGTGTTGGCTGTGCACGGGGTACCCTGCTGAGCCATTTAGTAACACATCCCTGTTGATTGAGTCAACTTAAAAATAAATGGCATACTATATTTCTGTTGGTTTATCACACTTTAAACACTCAGATTGCATTATTTGAATCTAAGCTGTAACATCTGGAGAGCCAGAGGCCATTTAACCCAAATAAACCCCAATCTGCTGATCATTTCTGTGTTTAAGGCCTTTTAAATGGACATTATGATGCTGGTTTTACTGTTAGTGAGGCTCAGTTTTGAAAGCAGATTTAACAGATTAAAAAATTAAGACATAAAGTGCAAATTTAGGGGGAGTGGCATCAAAGCTAAAGCCGGATGATTTTCATCTATTTATTGTGTGTAATTGTCCATTTCTGTCTTTGTTTTCTTTCTGTCTCTCTGTGTGCATAATGACTAAAGGCACAGTAGTAACATACTGACTGACAGGCAAAAACATCACAGGGTATTCATCATTTTAAGCAGTTTTACTTATAAAGAAGAAAGAAAACATTTCAATTGTTCAAAATTTATGAAAGAACAAATCAAGAGAGAATTAAAACACAGGGGAGATTGTAAAAATGGATCAACCACATTTCATTGTTGTTCAAAGGAGTCAGCGGGGAAAATAATCACTGTCAAATCTGATAAAACAGATTTTATAAACAAACACAATTATTTCAGTCTCCTGGCATCACAGCGTGTGTGTGTGTGTGTGTGTGTGTGTGTGTGTGTGTGTGTGTGTGTGTGTTACACATCCATGTGGATTTGTGTCAGTTTGTTTTCCTGGTCCATGTTTTATGTTCGAGTTCTGTCGTCTTTCATCACAAACTGAAATTAAAGTGTCAGCCAGCACTGCATTCTATACTTCCCAAATCGAATCAAATTTAAATTACAGCAAATAAAATGAAAACTCTAAACAGCAGGATGTCAAAGTGTTTGAAATATTCACAACATAGAAAACGTGGCCTTTTGATTTTCTGATGACTGAACAAGAATGATCAACACTGCCTCCTTCCTCACTAAAGACTTTTCCCCTCGGCACTTTGTTTTTAAACTTCTATCAGCAATTAAAAAATCAAGAACTCATCCCCAAAGGAATAGAGCTTCATGTTTTGTGTCGCTTTTGAACAGAAAATTATAACGTATCCTTAGCTAAAGTAGCTATACATGCTAGCCTCTCTAGGGTAAGCATATACTTGTGTTTGGCGTTGGCATTTTCAAAACTGGAAGATTAAGGGCCTGTTTCCACTAACGCTGTTCTTGGGGCTGGCTGCACCAATTTTCGAACAAAAATCCAATGCCTTTCAGCGCCCTCAGCGCAAACCCCTCCTCTGTGCCAGCTATTGTTTTGCACTGCGCTCACAGAAGTGTTGTGGTACTCAAAATCGGTCATGGGCTCAATAACGGTCTTGAGAACACTTTTTGAAGAAATTGAAAGCATTTTTACTCGGTCTTGTCTCAGTAGCACACTGGGCAGACTCTGGATTTTAAATCAAGACCGGTCAAGACCACAGCTGAGGCTATATGTCTACGTCATTACCTGGTCTTGCCTCGGTCTCAGAGCACTCTGGTCTCAGGTATATCTTGGTCTCATTAGTGTGGTCTTGACTACAATTAGCTCACAGTGCTCTCTATTGAAAAATAGTTCAACTTTTGGAACCATGCTATACTGGTCAATGTTGTGTCTCCCTCAACAACCAATAAGCATCAATACTTCTAATGTTAGATTTGTCAACAACCATGGCAGAGAAGAATTGTATCTGACCCCAAAGCAGGTAAAAATGTAGCCATTTGTGTTCACACGTGCAGCTCACTCAATATGATTACGGGAAGTTTTAGGGAGTTTTGTGCATGTGTGAAAGCACAATAAAACATGTTCACAATCAAATTTTCCAATGAGTAAAATCACAGACAAATCAATATTAAGTGTCCCATGGTATCCACACAGAGGTGTTTAAAGTCAAACTGACAATCAGTTCTCGTCTGATGTCCACTCAGCTGTTCTGTTGTAGTTGTCTATATCACTGTACCTGGGCGAGCTAACATCATATATGGTTATAGTTCCTATCCAGCTCTCACAAATGTTCTGCCGTTCTCCAAAGTATTCTTCTTCGTTGCATTTTTGTCTGGTCTGGCTGAACTGTTGGCTACACTGCTCGACACTGCCCCCAAGATTTCCAGTGGTATTGCAACGTTTGGTCTGTGTCCTTAAAGGCTTTATATGTGATTTTTCACACTTAAATATAATATAAATCAAGTATATCCTCTGAAAATAACTCTGTGAGTCATGACTGTCTACAATGGGTGTAACACCCGAGTCCCACTGTCTGTGATGCTTTCCGAGTTTTCCGAGTCCTATCTTCAGTTTGTTTACATCGTCGGGACGGCCGGCCAGCTCATCTCCTCGCGTATAAAAGTTGTTTAATTGAGGGACTAGAGAAAATAAGTATAACATACTGTACTCACTGCTTAAAGTCACATAAGCGTTTCTAGATCATGCTCATTTCGAGTAAAATTACATGCAGTGTGAAGATACGAGCATAATAGGGATCTCTAGCATTAGCATGCTAACACAACAATGCAGCGCAAGTTGTTTTGGTTTCATGCTGGTGCTCAAGGGCGACATCTGCTGGATCAAATAATCGCATATAAGCTTCAGTAAAGCTTCCAGAAATATGGGTGAAATGAGCACAGATTACACAAGACAATTATAGCAGAAATAAGCCACTTTAGGGTGAGAGAAGACCTGTGAGTCTTACATCATCCTGTCTGGGTTTATGTCAGCTATAATGATTGTTCAATTTTTCAGTCTAATTTGTGATTGGAGTCATCAGGTAGGAATTGTGAAAAAGAAATATGATGACAATGCAGCAATTTCATACATCTATTTGTGTTCCCATCCAGCTTCAGTTGAATGTGCTCAACTGTCACAATGAGAGAATAATAATAAACAGAGATCTGCCCCTGAACTCCCTCAGAGATAAGTGCCGCTCTGAACGAGCCACTGTCAGCTTTTGTTCAAAGCTTGAGACTGAAGATCGAAGCATTTCTTTCTTTATATTAAAATGCTGAATCAGCAAGAAGTGGCCCTGCTGATTTCAGTGGCCAAGGAAGAAAAGGGGAAGAGATGATAAAAGTTATTTCTCTTCCTTTTTTTTTTTTTTGCATGCTCCTCTGTCTTTGAAGCCACTTAGTAGTTGCAATAAAAAGGCGATGGCGTGTCCGATAGCTCCACTGCTGCTACCCAACTAAATAAGAGGACTCTGCTGGAGCTTCATTGGCCGATAAGAACCAGAGATCTGAAGAAGAAAAAAACAGAGAAGAAGAGGACAAGAGAGTGGAGTGTGTGTGTGGGGGGGTGGGGGTAGAGACAAGAGTTTTAATGCTTATGCCAGCAGGTTGGAAAATGATTATCTTGCTGTCTGCTTGTGACGGTGTGTTTCAGGGCTGACAGCAGCCAGCGGCTCATTAATACAGGCTGAAAACTGAGTGTGTGTGTGTGTGTGTGAGAGTGTGTCATTGTGTGTGTGTGTGTGTGTGAGAGAGAAACAGTGTAAGACTGTAATGTTCTCAACTGAAACCTGACATGCCCTTTACTACCTGAGTGCCGGCTGAGCAGCAAACTCACAACTTTGGTCATATTTGAATATTTCATCCCATTTTTGCTGTTCTGCATCAGACTGAAGTTTAAAGTTGTTTTCTCAGTCACAAACCAGATTTATACCTTATATCCTGCACAGCACACATCCCTTTAGAAACCTCATATCCCCTAAAATAACTTTATTTTTGGATGACATTTTCTTTTTATTAATGCCAAACCATCTGAAAATTAGTTAAGGGAGTTATTAATGGAGAGTGAGAAAGCATTAATTTTGCATGACTTTTTCTCACCTTTTTACAGCGGCACCACTGTGAAGTGGAGGCTTTTGCTCGACTCGACGTCAAAGGTGACCAGACCTTTATTTCAAATGTAAGTGTACTTTGTAGACTTCTGTGGTATTGTGAGCTGTTTATCATAACCATCATACTAATTTCAGCTCATTCTGCAAGATTCAAGACCTTTTGTCTTTAAGAAACCCAAGGTTGACCTAAAAAGACTGTCTTCGTCTCACATATAAAGGGAGACGCACACGTTTCAATTCAATTCCAAACACAAAGAGGTGATGATGCTTACATTAGGCATTAGTTTGGACTATGTTGCATGAAGGTAGAGTCTCATATGATGACATTGACCTTGCATCCTTTTGGGCATATACATAGCACTGTCGCAGGAAGAGTCTCGCATAATTGAGGTGGCATTACACCAAACTACATGTGTACCATTGATGTCATTTCTCCTTTTAAGTCATATAAACTATTTCAATTTAAGTCATCAGAGTCTCCTGAGTCCTACTTGTGCTTCACTCCTCAACAAACTGGCGTTTATCATTCATCATGTCTGGGTTTATGATATCTAAAGAGGAACTTTCTAATATGACTGTAATCAGTTAAAGCCTGACTCAAACAGATTGCTAATAAGGCCTTTAAACTAAACTTGAAAATCAATAAACTAACAAAGATAAATAGAGAATGTAAACATGACATAAAATCAAAAGACTTTAAATAAACATGGATGAACGTTTAGTGATTTCACTCATGGGTGAATGGAGGGGGCTTTGGAAGCCCCTTAATGGTGGTCGCCATGGAATTTATTTATTTTTCAATTGGGTGTATATGTAACTTCTCGGTCTCCTACAGCCAGCCTCAAGTGGTCATTCTAGGAATTGCACTGGCTTCATTTTTACAACAATGGTTGCATCTTGCCAATTCCAATTTGATTTTTTTATTTGTCCAAGCTTCTTTTTTTTCTATTGGCTGTGTGTTTATACCTTATATCTCGACATCAACAACTTTATTGATCATTTTCTGACCGTTTTAATAATAACATTGACCCTCTGGTTTAAGCTAGCTAAGTTAGCTGCCCTTAAGCTAGGGTGCACAAATGCATTTCAAGCACACATAACATGCTTTTTTGGGGGCAGAAAAATAATGACTTTTCCTCATTTTTAGTTTATGTGCATTGTTGGGTCATATTCTTATTTTGCTTTTAACAAAGGTACACGCATTGCCTAAAATCTCTACACTATATTTGGTATGCTTTGTAAGTTTCATAGTTCCAAGTAAAATAAAGTTTAATAAGAAAAATAATTCAGAATCTAATAAAACAGCCATTGTGAGTTATGTCCCTGGTGGCAAAATGGGAATTCCAATATACTGCAGAAAATGTACTTCCCCCTACAGTCAGTTCATCAGTTTAATTACTTTCACTAAGAATTCATCATGTAATTTGACTTGGTTTTAATTATAATCTTACCTCCTAAATGTTCCTGTTTCTAATCATCCTCGGCTGATCTAAAATGTATTATTTCTTCTCTTGCAGCCACAGGTTTTTTTTTTCTTTGTGAGTCCAGAGGAGATGTGAAGGTTTTCTGGTTTTCTGCTGTTTTTCCTGGCGGACAGAAGTCGGGGCTTGAAGTTGAACAGCTAATCCTCCAACTATAAAGGTCTGTGTAACCTTTCTAACACAATTTCACAAAAGACTGCTCTGTTTGTTCTGCTCTCAGAAATAAAGCTAATTATAAAAACCCTCCCAAACGTCTTGACCTTTCCCTCTGGGTAATTACAGCTTCTCATTTCTTTTCTGTTATTTATTTATTTTCTTCTTTTCTTTGCCTCAATGTGTTTGTCCTCAGCACGGCCCGATCTCGCTGCACTCTCATCGTCTATCAGTTGGACGGTCGGATGGAAAAACAACAGATCGAAAAAGGTAAAGATCTAAAGTTTAATTTACCCAACAAAGCTCATACACCATGTGATTATGAAGGACAGCCATCGACTTGAAGACCTGTGTTTTCAGACTTCAACTTTGGGATTTTGGCTTTCACCACCTTTGTGTTTTTTGGAACTAACATTTACCATATTTTCATGAGAGGTAAGATATGGATTTCTTCATTGCTATGCTAGCTGACAGGTTGCAGATTTAATTCAATCTCAAGGTAGCCAGTCTCAGTCTTGAAGTCCTCCCCTGCTTAACGGTCCATAGAACGCTACATCCAAACAAAAATTCTGGGCCGCACTGACATCTTGAAATAATGGGCTGTCAAATGGCGAAAAAGGCAAAAAGACATTTGGGGACATTTCTGATGGATCTTGCCACGATGGCAAGGTGACCTGATAATAGACAACTTTGACTGTGGACAATTTTCTGTGTATAGATGCATGACGGACAAGATGAATAAGTATGGCTGATTTTTGTTTTCTCGCAGTTATCTACTTGTGTTTATGAAAATTAGCTTTTTCTTCCTGGGACCCATCAATGCCACCGAAACCTCCCATCTGAATCACAAACAACGCTTCTTAACTTCAACCATGTGGTGCAAATCAAAGAATTTAACATAATGGAAGCCGAGCGCCTCTGGGTTCAAATACAACATCACTGATTTTGTTTCCCGCTGGTGGTTGCAGGACCGCTCCGGTTTTATTTTCCCACAGATTAACTCCACCTTCAGAAGTTTTTCTTCATGTGTCACTAATTCAAAGCTCTCTGCTGCAGTGTGATTTTAATTACTCTGATGTACTCTTACTCTATGTCCCTGTGGGTGCGTATTGTTTTACTGCTGATTATTATTGCTCTTTTTTTTGTCTCTTTTATCAGCAGTTTAAAGTTTTAATTATCGCTTTGTTGTGCTTTTAGTTTGAATCAAAGCCTATTTGTTGTTGTTGTTGTTGTAAGGAAATGGAAACCAAAAGCAGACTCGAGAGGCGAAGCTAGCTCTTTGCTGAATCAACAGGCGGGCCAACAGTCACCAAGACAGACGAGGGAAATTAATTCATAGAAGAGGTCCACAGAGAGATGCAAAACATCCACTGAGGGATGCAAAACAACCACAAAGAGATGCAAACTGTCCTCAAACAATGCAGCTGTCAACTCTTTTACAGGGTTATTACCATTTGTGGAATTGAGGCACCATGTTCTTCAGCTAACCCTCGCAGAGAACCTCATGTAGCGGCTAAATATTAAGTGCTGGGTATGTTCTGTTTGACACAGTCTTGCTTGGGATTTCCCATCTTTAGCTGCAAATGTGAGCAAAAGTCAAAAGCTGTATGCAGTTGTGTTTTAAATAGAGTGTATCCTCCTTTGTAGCAGACACACAAACCACATGACAAACAGCCTAATTGCTGTTGGCCAATCCTCACAGCCGACAAGATTTCCTTCATCTGCATCTCTGCTGAGGGTTTAATATCTGCCTGACGTCTCGAGCCTGCAGCGTGTGTGTGTGTGTGTGTGTGTGTGTGTGTGTGTGGGGGGGGTGTGTGAGTGTGTGTGTGTGTGTGTGTGGTGTAAACCAAATCACAGAGGAGAGCTGAACCCTGCAGCATGTTGAGGAGGCGAGGACAAGGGTCAAATATTTGGGGTCTCTCAGCTCATCCCCTCATTTGCTTTCCTGCTGTTTCCCTCCTCTTTTGTATTCCTTGGTATTGTTATAATCCCTTCCCTTAGTTTCACTGTATCTCACTTTTTTTTTGTTTCAATAGTCTTTTCGCAGCTCGTATCTTTCCTCTTCTGTTACACTTCCCCTCCTCCTCTATTCCTCATACATCTCTTGACTCATATTCTTCTTTTTTCTGTTTCTTCTCCTGTCTCTTATTTGGTTTGTTTCAATTATTTACTTTTTCTCTTCTCCTTTGCTCTTTGTTTCTTCAGGCTGGTTCCTTGTCTACCTCCTTATTTGTTTAGTTTATTTTTTTTTTTTCTGTCCCATTTTTTCCAACTCAAAGCTTTCTCATACGCTCCCTTTACTTTTGTTTTTCATCCCATTTCTTCAGTCCACCTTACTCTCTTTTGCTTCACATTCAGATGTGTTACTTATCATCCTGACTATCTCATTTCATGACTACTTCTTTTTCGTTTTTGTTTGTTTTTATTATATTGTGCAACTGAAGGTGCTTTAAAAATTCAGTTAGATATTTTTTTTTGATTTACTCCTGAACTTGCCTGTTCACTAACCCACCTCTGAGCAAGAGACTTTCACTGTCAGACGGGAGGGGGGGAAGGGGGTCTAAGGAGGCAGGACTTGACGTAAAAAGGACACCGCTGAAGTGAAAACCGGCCGACATCACGATGATTATGTTTAATTGGACAAATACACGGTATAAACAAAAGAGTCAACAGAAAGAAAGAAATGCAAAGAGAAGAGCGTACCGGCGAGCAGAAACCATTATGAGGCAGTTTTATTACGTGCATGAATGTAAGTTGGGGTAAAAAAAATGGGGCCGTTACCATTCACATATGCAGTGCACCCATAAAATTTCAGGACATTGCATGTTCTATCGTCTTTCCTCTGCATCTTTTATCTCTTTTCTCTCTTCATTGGTCTTCTTACCCATTGTTTTTCCCACTGCTTTTCTGTCTCTTTCTCCTTTCTTTTGTTCTCATTTTGTAAATCTCGCACCTTGTTTCCTAAATCCTTACCCCCTCACATCCTTTCCGCCTTCATTTTCCTCCTCTCCCCCGTGATTGGAGCAGTACTGCGTAGGTGTGTGTCTGCATGTTTGTGATGTTAGTCTCCGTGTTGTACAGCTTGACTTCCACGTTCTATTATTATCGTCTCTCCGCTGTGTGGGCGTCCATTAGGCAAACTCATATGCAACAATATGCAGATTCCTCCATTTGCACGGATCATAAACTCCTGCAGGCCTTCTGCTACATCATCGTCACCGCCACCATCATCATCATCACCATCATCTCCATCAGCAGCTGCCAGCGGCGGCAGGCAGCGAGCTGAGCGTCGCAGGAAGTAAATTTGTGCCCCGATTCACACAGAGATGCTTTCATTAGGTTTCACCCGTGGTGCGAGAGTCAGTGAAGGCATCATGTGAACATTTGCATGCCCCCTTCAGGGAGGAGCGTGATGTCATCGGCTCCAGAAGGCCAACATTATAATGTTTGCTTAATAAAAAGTAATGATTTTTTAAGACGATAAAGTTGCATGAAAAGTCGCAACCCTGTTTGTGAAGCTGCTCTGTTGCATGTTCCAGAAAAGACAAGAAATGTTTTAAAGAAGGAGGTAGCTTAGGTAAAACTTACATACATCTGAAAAGCTACATGTCAGTGTTAAGGAAAGATGAAATAAAATGAACTTGGATTTGGTATAAAAGGACACGAGACGAGAAAAAGCACTGAAACTGCAGCAACAAAGGAACATTATATTGGATGTTGTGGAATGCATTAAAATTAAACATACCTTAAAATACTTTCCTTTTGGTTGTTTTCACTTGTGAAGAGCAATTAACAGCATAATTCACCGTAAATAAATACAATTAAATGTCGTCCAAACCAACAAAAGAGATCAACATAAGCTAGCATTCCCGTGCAGTCTGAAATCATCAAAGTAAAAAATGCTAGCCAATAGAACTACTAAGTAGTCTTGGATAACTTGTAACAAAACATGCTATGTAGAGGTCATATTGTAAAGAAGATATTGGGTTCATTGTGAATGGTTTTCATTAATTCATGTATTGCAAATCACATTTTTCATGATATGAGGTTGTTAATGTAGGCTAGTGTCCGTGTAGAGTGACCGGGATTGGTGAAAAAATAGAAGTTTAGGGATTCCTTTTGGGATGCAACAAGTCTGGGACCAATCACATAATCATCAATAGTTGCTAATAAATAGTTATCATTGTGTTAAAATGCTGATGCTAAGCAGATTCATTGTTTACGATCTCTGTTTTAGGTGTTAGCTAACAATCGAAGCTAATTAGCACTATACACATACGGCTAAAGCATTGTCATTAGGTTTGCATAAATCAAAGTATTGGACAACTTGGTCGTGGTAGCAGTGAAGGAAAACTGGGAGTATTATACCTTTTACGAGTGATCCAGAGTACAACATTCATATCTGAAGTTAATCCATAAGACCAGTGACCCCCATAGTGTGGGCTGCAGGCCAATGGTGGGCCCCAAAGGTCAAACTTGGGGGCAGCAAGAAGTCATTTTCAGTAATTTAACAAAACAATTTTATTTTCCAGAATTTAAATTCAGTATTTGAACATGTTTTGTTGCTTGAAAAACTGTCAGGATGTATCTTTATAGATTGTTCTTTGTTGGTTGCCTAAACTTTGAAATGAAGCGGCCTGATATGAACTCCAAAAATGGTGGAGCTAAACCAAACTGTTTTTTTCAAACAGCAATGCCAAAAGACCAAGAGCTTCACTGCTAACAGAGTTTAAAAACCTGTTCAAAGAGTCCAAAAACCTCCTTTAGTTAACACATGTTAACGTGAAGTATTATAACAAATATGTTACTAGTCGTGCTTCAAATTAAATCCTTTCCATTCCACTCCAGTCAAGCATTTAGTTGTTTTCAGTAAACAAGTGTAATTGAACATGACGGCAGGCTGTTGTTGGATCTTTTAGCAGGCAGTGATGTTGGCTTAAATTGTTTGGATGAGTGTGAGAATGAACGTAGGCGCTGCTGGATGCTGCCCGTCCATTTCAAGTGGCTTCCTGTTCTTCTATTGGCCGTGGGTGGACGCCGACTCTGCTAATTAATGCAGCCATCAACACTAAGTACAACTGTGTGAAATGATTATCAAAATGCATCCTCCAAAAAATATGCAGCCTGGTCAGGGGAATCGTTTCTACTAAGATTTTTGTAATTCAATTCTAACATTCATTAGTTTGTGTCCTCTCATAACAAAGCATTTATGATTTTTTAATATGCGCTCGCTCCATTCAGAAATTTGACAACCCCAAAGAATCCTGATTATGATGCAGGCTTTATTTTCACAACACATGTTTTTTGGAGACAAAACAAAAAATGAATGATAAAACAAGCTGAGGCAAATATATCCTATTTTACATGAAACCCTTAAATCAACGTGTCCTCAGTGTGACAGTGACTGTGAAGTTTTCATCTCTAGCTGGCTTCCCACCCGTAAAACTTTCACAGCTGAATTTGTGCAAACATTAAATCAGGCTCTGCTTTTGTGGGCCAGACTATTGTGTTGGTTTTATTTAAAGTGCTTGTTGACTTGAAGAGAAAAAAAATACATTTAAACTTTTTTGAAATCTAAACCATGATGGAGATATTTCAGCAACCTGAACAGTTTGTTTTTTAATTAAATCACAAAACTGGGTTGAAAATTGAAGTTTTTTGCCATTTTTTACACTTGTTTCAATGTTTGTGCTTATATTTTTTTATTGCACTTATAGTAACTGATTACAGTATATATCTACAGTATATTTGCTTAATTTTTTTGGTCCTTTTGGTCATTTTTACGAACTTGTATTAAATGTGGTTTAAATGGTTACACAGTGTTAGCAAAGCTTTGTGTGTGTCTGTGTTTGTGTCATTGTGATGATTCTGTGGCTGTTGATGTGTTCATGTATTCTGTTATGTATATTCTTAAAATCTATACACACTAATAAATTGCACATTGTGTTTTCTGCAAAAGTCAAATGTAATACAAAGATTTTTTTTGCCTTAGTGTTCTCCTTTCTTTTCTGACCAACATCACATTTATATTCCTTTACGATAAAACTTCTGTCACAATATTCTGTATTTATAAATACTGTAATGTCCCGTTTAAATAGCCAGAAACGTCTTAATCCTGTAAGAAAAAAAAGCCCAAGCCTTCCGTTGACAGTAGAAAGGATTGTGTTACACAGAGGTGATAGGTTTAAACAGTTTATGAAATAGGTTTGTTCCAATACCAGATCTTTAAACTTCAATAAAATTCTAAGAAAAAAAGGATCTTAATACCTGTTTCAGTACCGTGGCAACACAAATACAAGTCCTAGCCACCTATTGTTGGGTCATTAAATGTCTCGTTCTTCACTACTAAAATTGCAGGAAAACACCTGCACACTGTCTAAATTGTACAAATTAGTTGGCAACCTTAACTGCCAACAATTGGACCAATTAAAAAAAAAAAACGTCAGACAATGCTTGGTTTGAACAAAACAGGTATATTTGCATCAAAAATACATTACTTTTTATTGTACACCCACACTTTCTTTGTTGTTGCAGAAAAAAGATTCTACAACCTCAAGCCCAACATAACACACTTTCTCCAGAGTTGCATTAGCAGCATGCACACCATTAGAAGCAATCATTCTTCCCCAGTGATGGTTGTTTTCCCTCCAGCAGCAGCAGCAGCATCAGCTGGTGAGCCCGTGGTGGTCCTCTATCCCACCCACCATCAAAAAACCCCCCTCCACCCCTCCAGCGCTCATCGATTTCCACGGAGCAGATTCTTCCCTGCCGAACAGTCCCCCTCCTTGTACGCGGAGAGCTCATCTCTGACAGCTGAGGCCGCCTCGTAGCCCGTGGCGATCGTCTGGAGTGGACGGACACACGGAGCAGACAATGAGTCGCCTCAGAGCTGGAGCAGATGTCCCGGTGATCGCTGCAGATGCTGGCCGACAGATCCGCTCTCTGCACTTTCACTGATGGGAGAGAAAATATTTGAAAAAAGAAAAAGAAAAAAGAGGACCGCTCTTCTTAGAGTTCAAGTGGCAGTTTGCACAAAATGCTCCGTTGTAGATGAGAGTGTTTTTGTACCAAACAGGAGCTGTATTATTGAAGAAAGAGAGCCCACAGGGACCTTGAGGTTAAACTGTTGTTTGAAGCTGCAGGCAAACTGATTTGTACTTTTAGCACAAGAACATTATCTGGTTCAGCTTTCAAATAAACAGTCAGATTAATAAAATCAAATCCAGCTTCCTCCCGTCTTTAGTCGACTCAGCTGCCTTGAAAACACGCCTGGTGGTTCTCCTGAATGAAAGTGGCTGTAGTCATTATTGTGTTGATATTCATGGTCCCTGTAGCTATTAAAGAGCTCTGTTACAGCCAGGGGTTTGATGTCAACGAGTACAAGAAGTATTCACATCTTGAGTCATGTTAGAAATAACAACACTTTCTCTCTGCTCTGCAGAAAGGAGGTGGTTCAGAAATTCTTGATAAAACAGAAGAAATCGAGCTGCTTTTTGACATCTGTTTAATTCATGTATTTGCCATCTTTTACTTTTGAAACTTTATAGGACAAGATGTGTTTTTCTCTACTGTAATTTGCTGTTGTTTACTTTATTTGTGTCAAAAATGTTAAGGAACCAGTTTGTCTTTTCCCCTCAGCCCTGCTTGCTGTGGGTGGTCTTTAAGACAAAAACGCAAAGCAAATCCTTCTTTGTGCTGCAATTACATTTAAACAAATGGGAAACAGGGATATGTAAAAAGGATTTGCATTTGCAGATTTAGTCGAGTGTATTATTCTAAAATGCAATCATACATTTGCTTGACACTGTCATGAAATCCAGTCAGAGAGTGTCTCTCGATATACTGGCGTAAAATCAAATACGAGGTCAATCCAAACCTCAAAACAAGCAGCTTTAAAGTTGTTTGCTTGCAAACAAACCTGAAAAAGGATGTTTTCAGATTTATTACAAAGTTGCAGCTGATGTGTGATTTGTTAGATTTATTGAAACTGTCACTCAGTTGAGACAGATGGACAGACACTATGAAACTGAACGCCGGTAATTTGTGTCCATCAGAGAAAATCCTGCTACAGATCTGAGCTAACAGGTCATCAAACTTGGCAGTTCATGGAGGAGGTAAGAGTTATCAAGCTGTGTGAGAGTCCAGGTGATGATATGAGTACAGACATAATAGTGTTTGGTTTCCTGACCAACACAGACAAATCTGTGTTCAAATTTCCGAGTTAAGTGAACGCAAAAATTCACTTTGCTCTTTCTGAGTTGTGTTTAGCTGACTTTCTGTTTTTGTGGTGCTCAGGGACCAAATTTTATTTAACTAAGAGTTTGTTTGACTATTGTGAGAGCTCTGTAAGTACCCTTCCTTGGCCCAGGTACGCTTCGGCAGCACTGGTACGCAACATGGGCATGACTTAGCTTAACATGATACGGGGAAACTGCCTAGTGTGAGAGCCCCCTTAGTACATTTTGAGTCTTGACAACCCAACATATTTTCGTCTTTTTCTTCAGGTATAAGCTGTGTATGTCTTAAATCCTTCAAATCCCCATGCAGCATATATGCAGCAAAAGGCCAGAGTTAAATGTTACAAATTATAAAGTAACGTCTTTAAGAAAAAATATTTCAGGTGGTTTACTCCTGCAACCAACAGATTTATAACATGGGTCTGTTGACATTTTGTGGAGATGGACCATTACAAAAGAAAGACTCAGGAGTCTTGGTTGGCTTAAGTTGAAGTAGTTGACATCGGTCGCGAGGGGACAGAGAAATGACAATACTGTAATGTGCTGCAATGCCAAGCCAGCTTGAATTTATTTTCAAGAAAGTATTTAAACCAAAGATTACGATTTCACTCTACCATATTTGGTTTTACTAAGGACTTATATTCTTACCTACAAGCTTTGGGTGACATCACAATGTGTGCCTGTGCTTAGGAGAAGGAGACAAATCTGTCTGGTAAACAGGTTAGATTGAGGGGAGATTCAGCAAAGTGTCCTTGGTTGTCGTGGTAACAGCCAACCCTATCAGTGCCTCTCTGCTTCTGTCAAGACCTGTGAGTGACTTACAGTGAACAGAAGAGGTTACTCTGCACTTGGAGATGCCTGTGACCCTAAAGTTGACCCAGCGTGAGATTACACCAGTACAGTGCAATCTCATACCAGGAAACACGCCTCTGAGCGAGATGTCTTCTGAAGACACCGACAACTGAAGAGATACAAACAAATCCATCACGGGTCTGTGGCTTTAAGTTCAGGAAGCAGAGTCAAAAGAAAGGTCAAGAAAAACATGTCTTTTTGTGATCACAAGTTTCCTTCGGCAAGGCTAGACTGTGACATGCTCATTTCATGTCAAGAAAACACTTTTTCCACCGCTTTCAGCATGAATTCCTAAAAACTTCTGATCATGGTTCTTTTTTTCGTTTCAGTCATCCAAACTTAAAGGGGCAGAGACTCATACATCACAAAGAGATGCTGGTCTACTCGACTGACTTACATGCTTTTTTTTTTTACCCCAAATCTGTACTGCAAAACATCTATGCAATATCTATCTATAACGCTGATCCCGCTCCTGATCGCAGTGGTCATCGGGCGAGAGACGGAGTACACCCTGGACTGGTCCCCAGTCAATCCCAGATTTGCTGAGATTTGAAAGTTTACCTTGTGTTCTCAAACTGCACATCAGCTGCATAAAAGTTAAGGAGAAAGAAATAGGTGTCAAACTAATTACATTAAAGTGATATAAGAGATCTAAACAGGCTGAAAATTGATGAAATTCCCTTTAATAAGCGACAGGACGGAGACGGCAGAAGTGATACAGCAGCAGAGTCTCATAAAAACATGTGTCTGCTCCGAGAAACACACTCAGCATCTTCGGATTAAACCGAAGTGATTGCAGAGCCGCCGAGGTTATTTGAACCTTTATTACTTTTCCCCCTGTGAGTCTGTTGTCAGAGCTGGTTAGCTTCCACTCCCACCTACATCAGCGCTGGAGGATTTGAATAATTCATGCTATCTGCGTTATTTATGTATTCGCTTATTCATGAAGGCACGGATCTGTATGTGCCGCGTCGCTGCTGGGGGGAGGTAAATGAAGACATCGGGTGAGTTCACGGCGGCCGAGGAGAAGCTTTTATTTTGCAATTTTCTTTTTATTCTAATAGTGTCATGAAATTGGATTCTGTACGAGTCATGATTCCACAAAGAGACTGTGACCAATGCGTGTTGTACAGACAGAGGAGGGCTTGTTCTGCCTTTTGTCTTCCTCCCTGACTGACTGAATGTCACCCTCACTTCATCACTTCCCCCAGAAAAACAAAAAGTGGCTGCTGGAAAGCTTGCAGTGCCTCAGGCCAGGGCTTCCCTCGGCAGCCACCATCACTAATCTCATTTACCGCCCCGTCCTCTGACAGCAGGCAGAAACAGACGGAGAGTAATCTGGAAAAAATGAGGGAGTGGAGGAGTCACGGAAAAGGGACGAGGGGAGTCAGGAGATAAGGGGGGTAAAGTCAGGAAGCCAGCAGCAGATAGCGGTGGCTCAGATAACAGCCACATCACAGAGCTGATCAGCAGTTGCACTGTTAGCACTGATGTAGTGATGTGAGTGTTAACATGACAGAGAAAATCCCAGAGTACAGCCGCTGAAATCCACTTAAACGCTGTAATCCATACAGAAAATAACAACAGCAACCTGCACTCCTGTTGCAGTCTCCCATTAAAGTTTCACAAATCTTTAAATAGCATTTAGTTTAGTTTGAGACCATGTTTTTCTCTACTCCCAAAAGGTTTAAGAGAAACTTAGTTTGGTAAAGAAATGCAAGTTTTTCATATTCAGAATCCGAATCAGCTTTATTGGCCATGTATGCGTATTTAATGTTTTTGTTTTAAAAGCCAAATTATTTTGAGAGAACGGTTTATACTTGTAATTTTGAAAACTGTCTTTTACATATTTCTGGGTTTACTAATTACTTATAACAACAACATGTTTGGAACCTGATCTGAGTAAGGAATCCTGCAGGGATAAACCATTTGTTTAAGAGTAATATGCCTTTTTTTTAATTTTTACCAGAAAAAGTGGATTAATCACTCTACTCGACACCACCAGACTCCTTCAACAAAAACAGCTATTTTTGCCATTCAGAAAACAGGAGTTGATGGTTTACTGTTTTTAAAAGGGGAGTCTTAAGCAATGATTTGAATATGGATGGGTCAGTGTAGTCTTAAATGTGTCCTGGTCGTGAGTTCCAGAGGGACTGTGAAGCTATGAAGAAGGCTCTGTCCCCCCCCCCCCCCCCCCAGGGTTCGGTGCTTGGTTCTGAGTGGTGGAGACAAATGGTTGGCCTTGAAAGAATGGAGGCTAGAGGTAGGAGAATGATGGTAGAGGGAGTCATTGAGGTACAGTAGGAAGGCGCCTGGTTGGTTGAGAGGGTGAGAGTCTGGAGTAGGTTTTAGAACAGAGGGGGGTAAGGAGCCAATGGAGATTTTGAAGGACATTGGTGACTGGACCTGGATCGTGACCTCTGTGAACTGTCACACCCCTATTACTTATATTTCCTAATCGTATGTTCCCCTTTTCAGATCTTCATTGGGATGGTTTCAGTTGATTAAATAACTTGACTCTGAATTAACAAACACACAGACAAGATGTGCTTTAAAATGGTCTCTTCTTTTATTCTTGCTCCAGGACCTGCGCTGGTTGGACAGCTGGGCAGCCAGATGCGATTTAAGAAATCTTGTCAGGAGAAATGTACTTACTGAACTGGAAGTCAAATGAGTACAATGAGTTCTGTGTCCAAGAAAATTGAAGATTTGATTTATTCAGCTCTAAGTGATGGTCCATGCAGCTTTTTCCTCTTTAACAATGATTGGTTTGGTTTTACACAAGCAGCAACTCTACTGGTTGAACTTAATTATCCTGTAAGAGACTCAGAATGAGGCTGTTAGCTAAATACTTATGAATGTGAAAGGAGAGACTGTCGGAGATGGAAGATTTTTCATTTCATAATATATTCCAGTGTTCATTTTCAAAGGTTTAGCGGTCACAGCAGAGCGTCGGAGTCGTTTCCCTCCAGAGATGGGATCTGATTCGTTGCCGCCTTCTTAATATTTCGGCTCCTCCAAAGCAAGGAGAGCTGCAGGGAAATCTCACGGTGTGACTGATGGAATTAACCGCGGGGAATCTCCCTGGAAAACACTTGGCTAAATGGCGTCTCAGTCATCAGTGACAGAGGATGATTATAGCAAGGGCTGAGGGGAGTCCGACAGCTGAGAGAGCGAGGAAAGAGAGAAGATGCTGCGATGAGCCGAGAACAAACATTCGCTGCAGTCAGGTCCCATATACAAGAATATTTAATCTTAAACTAGAAAACTTCACATCCTGCAGGAGCTCTTAATAGGAAGAGACTTAATATAACAACTGAAACACATGCTCAATCCTACAATGCCTCTTTTTTAAGGAATAGACCAACATTTTGAGATTTATGTCATGATTTAGATACAATAAGATATCCCATTTAGAAACAGTTTGATCTAAAGAGAACTTTTGTCCATTTTTCTCGATGCCTTCTCACCTCGCTGTGATGACAAATCTCCAGGAAGCAATTGGCCCAGAGTTGCTGCTCCTAAAGAGGGGGCACACATTATAAGATTGTCCCCTTGCGACACTAGTTAAGTCCCAATTTTTGATGGTTTTGATGAACTTGTCAGATTTTCCTGCGTGCACGTTTTGGATTGTCAACCCCACCTCCAGCTCGTTTTCAAACATGTACAGCCCCTGTTCACATCGTCGCCTTGACTTCAGCCATGTTTTTTTTTTTACTTTTAACTGACTTTTCAGTTCAAACTTGTCCAAAAAACTATGATGACCTCGTCGTCCTCCCCATTGTCCAGAATGTTTGTTTACTCTTGAGTCTGGTTTACACAGATTGATTGTTAAATAAAAATTTTAAAAAATGGTGCAATGTGAGCTCAAACTGTAAAACTGAATCGTTTACAACGCACGCCCAAAGTTCACTATGTATGTGCTCACACTAAACGGTCTGATTGTCAAACACAAACTGAAAGCTCTCACTGAACGAGGTGACGGAGTTGATGTCAGATCGATGTGTATCTCAGTTGGCTCATGTGCCAGGCTCGAAAACAAACACCGTCAGAAACATTCTCCCTCTCTCTGACTCGCACACACTTAGCATCACTGTGCACACGCTTCCGGGACAGAGCGACCAATCAGAGGAGAGCACCCCATCATCACAGCCTTAAAAAGCAGATTGCGGTGCAGTCAGTGCAAGAGCTGCTAATAACTGAGACTACTTTGTCTGTGCCTTATTTAGATTTGGCTCTGTGTGCAAACACTTGTTTTGATCGAGACTTGGGAAGGTATTATTAGTGATTTAATTAGGAACATATTTACACCCACTTGTTAGCTTTTGTTCGTTTTATTGAGATACACTATTTTAGGGTTGCTGTTTCTGTTGTTTAATTTGGATAGTTAGAGCAGTAAGTTCGGTTTTATTTTATTTAGTTTGTGCACAAAGCAGTCAGTTTCTAAACTCTAATTTAGAGTCATCTTTTTGATTTCCTTATTTTTTTTTATTTGAACAGCACTCATTGGCCCTTTTAGTTGCATCCTATGTTCTATTGTTTCACTTTTTTACTGCTTTGTTAATAAACAACTTTATTTTACCAAGAACAACTGTTCTTTATGTTATTTCTCTTGTCCCAGACGAGCTGGGTCATTACAGTCACCAACAAACACAAGTTAACTATCATCTTTATCATAACAAATACACCCTGTCAGCTGGAGCGATTTCCTGCCGACATTTCTCTCATTTCATGATCACTTTCTCATCGGTCTAATAAATAATGTTAGCGCCTATAGACTATGATAATTAATTATACAAACTGAAGTTGAGCAGCTAAAGATTCAGTTTAGTATCTATAGTAATGGTTATAGATATAAGGCATATATTAATAGATTTAGAAGTTGGAGTTTGGGGGGGTCCACACCAATCCAACAGTCCAGATGAACATACAAGATAAGGAAGCTCAGGAGTTCCCAGGAAAATAACACATCAGTGTGATTACACTTAAAGAGCTGGTTTTATTACTGAACCTTCCTTAGAATCATCAAATTTAGTTCTTCTTCAGTACCAAAGGATTCTAGTCATTGCAATCGGTGTGTGCAATTTGAAAACAAGAACAGAACATTTTAGCACATTTTAATAGTATATATTTGGAGGCTGCGGTCCTCCCAGTGGGCGGCCTCTGGGTTCCATTCCAACATCTGGCTCCTTTAACGCGTGTCATTCCCCTCTCTCTCTCTTCCTGGTATCTGAGTCTATCCACTGCCGTATCTCTAAATGACATTGGCTAACTATTGGTCTATTCCAGCTGTGTTTACGTGGATTACTCTATATTATTGTGGTTACTGTGATACATCATTTACATGGCTTTTGCCTCTAAGACTAAATATACAAGTATGGCTCTTGATCTCTTACAATTCAAAATGTTGCTAGAAAACAATGAAAGAGTAAGAGTAAAGGATGATGTTAAAAAGGTCAGACTCTAATCTGACATGTCACAGTCACATACTGTGTAACCTGCAGGCCTGCGTATATCAGTGTGTGTGTGTACAAACAGTATCTGTCCCTCATCCCACACCCTATAAATAAATTAAAACACAAAGTTTGTCGGGTTGCTTCTGTCTGGAATGCTCTGATCCTCTCGGAGACGTCAGGGCCGTCTTGGTTTTGTTTTCCATCTCGACTGGCTCGACACCTCGGCCGACGGGGCGGTTGACCCGGCGGCGTCTTCTTCATCTCCGTGGTGACTGACTGCTCCTGAATCGAGGGGGGAAGCTGCTCGCGGCCGATCTAAATCTTTGATGGCACCCCAAGGCCCGTGAGCAGAGCCAATAACTGGGAGACGGCTGTTCGCTGCTGCTGTCCATGAAAAAAACATTCAGCTCAAACAGCCGTTGCAGGCGTTTCGTCCGTATGTATGAATGTGTTTATGACGCTGCTGAATTATTGGGTGGGCTGTTTTTTTTCTTCCCCTGAAAAGTGTATTTATACGTGTGGACTGTGTCTGCCCGCCTCACTGCTCCTGGTTGTGATATGAAATCTCAGGAGCCTGAAGGCAGCACGAGGATGCATTCACAGTCACCAGAGTTCAGCACTTTTTCAGGCTACATGCTACAAGACATTTTTGAGCAGTTTTGGAGGGAATTATCCTGAAAGTTTTATTTTCTGCAAGTACATTTAGGTTTGGTTTGAATTGAACAACCCTCGTCTAAACCCAGTTTGTGAAGTTTAAAAGTGTATTTGCGCCTGAGCTCTGTCTGTGGCTCTGCTCCTCACTGCACGGGCGCTCCTCCTGCTCTTAGTCTGGGAGCGCTAATGCTCCTCACCGCTCTCCTGCTTGTGTTTTTACAGACGGATAAGACGCACAATGAGGAAAATGTACCAGATTTTGAATATGTGACAGCCCATAACTAACCCTCCCATTAACAAAAAGTCATAGTCCTATTTGTAGCTCATCAGCATCTCATCTTTGTCATCAGGGGAGCCAGTTGAGGTGGTTCGAGGATCTGATTAGAATGCCTCCCTATTGAGGTTTTCCAGGCACGCCCAAACTGGAAGGACACCCCAGGGTGGACCCAGAGTCCGCTGGAGGGTTTATATATCACGTCTGGCCTGGGAGCGCCTCAGAATCCCCCAGGAGGAGTTGGAAAACGTTGCTGGGGAGGGGAAAGGAAAGTCTGGATTGACTTACTTTGCCTGCATGCCACTGTGACCCGACCTCAGCGTTTGAGAGGTTTTGGCATTGTTGTAATCATTTTCATTAAAAAATGAACCTAGAAATACTCTTGATTTTGATAGAAATATTTCTTTCCCCATGGTTTTTCATGATTGTAGGGGAATGTTGTTGAATGAGAGATTTTCCAAAACTGGTAAAGTAGCATTAAAGCATTTAAAATGCTTCAAGGACACAGTGCACGGTTGATTTTGTTCAGAGTCGAGAGTTCAGTAGAAAGAAAACAAAACACAAAAAAATATGCTTCAATGCCCAAAGATCAAGTTACTGAAAAGGAGGAATACATCTGTTTTCATGGTGAAATTAAGACCTCACAGATACAAATATATTTGACAATTTAATGACTTTTAATAGCTGAATTTATCTGCAGACATTCTGTCAAACACAAACCCACACAGAGACGGACAGAAAGTGTCCATAAAGAGAGGAATATTAGAAGATGAGAGGCGGAGAGAGGTTCTTTGTTTTGTCTCATTATTCGTAGGCGTATCAGCTTCCTAACACAGCCGATCAGAGCTGCCAAGCCTTTTCTGGAGGCAGAGGCTAAGTAAGCACGCCGCCGCTGCCAGCAGTTTGTTGGCAAACGCTGGCCGCCACCTGCTGCTGCTTTCGAGGTGGCGTTCGCCGCGACCTGGCAGAGCATCTGGCAACCGGAGAGTCGGCAACGTCCCCCGAGGGCCCCCGGATCAGTCACCCGCCAGCCAGCTCCCGTCTCAACCACTGTGGAGGATTTCAAGGGTGCAACGCACGATGTAAACGAGGTCTTTTTATTCTACACGGCCCTAATGTACAGAGTGAGCCGGGAGTGGGAGAGAGGAGGATAAAAACAGACGTGTAGAAAGAAGAGGAATAAATCATACCGTCATTCACACAGTTATACTCCTTAACCAGAGGTTTTTTTTTTTCACTTAAACATTTGAGATTATCCAGAGCATTGATATTTATGGTTTAGTTTTCATCAAATGTTTTCAGTGAAATTATTTAATTTGAATGATTTGGTACAAATTCTCTACATGTTATTTTAATAACCGAAATTACGTCTCTGAGGGAGATGTTGTGCTTTTTACTCGACTGAATGTGTCTACTTTACAAATGATAACTTTGTACAAAGTAAAAAAACATATTAAAATGTAACAGTTTGCCATAATATAAACCTCACAACAGTTCACTTTTACAGCTGAAACAATAAGTCCATTAGTTTGGTGACAAATATATCGGCAAATGAACTAATAATTCTTTATTTTCTTGTAAACAATCAATGCTTTTTTTCTGTACTGAAAGTGAAGGAATTTTCTTTTGTGTAATTGTGATGGCATTTCTCAGAAAGATCCTAACAAACCAAACAATGGCTCAGTATCACATTGCCAGCAGACACACATTTGAGAAAGTGTGATAGATAGATAAGTAACTTCAGTCTTCTTCACACTAAAATGAGTGTTTTTGTCAATGGATACTGGTGGGAGAAATGTACAAGTTTCTGCTCAAGAACAAAATCATCTTACTTTTTAACAAAAGGACTCTCTCTGCAGGGATCTCTTTTGCAGTGTTGTATGACACATTGAATAACAATTTGAGCCTGTCAAATAACTTTTAACAGACTGCTGGGATTCATTACAGTCTGTTAAAGAGCTAGCTGGTTAAAGTAGTATACTAGTTTGATTCCAAAACTTTTGTACCTTACGCAAAATAAGCTACAAAAAAAAGGCCTGAAGAGCTGAATTCCCATTTAAATTGAGAAAATTAGCAGCAGGCTGATCCAAAACCGAATCGCTCTCTCTCTCTCACACACACACACACACACACACACACACACACACACTCACAGTGATTTAAAAAATATTCTATTCTCTGACGTACTCATTACCCGAGTTGTTGTTATTTGTTGTGTTTCTTGTCTTGTAGGTGTCTTAAAATTGTTTGTTGTCTTAAATAAATAAATGCTGGTGTCTTGTGATTTTTATTTTCTCTTTTCTTGCAATAAAGTAAATAAAAAAAACAGATTCAAACCCAGGGAGCCCGCTTGGAGGACTGTATCCTATTTACATTCCTCTAGCTTTCTGAGAGATCACACTCAGCTGTATGTCGCTGTGACTTTTCAGATGGTATGTTTTTGATATAGAAAATGATATGCTTTATTGAAGTCTGTAGAGCATTGAGCAGAACTTCTCAATTTTTATCAGATGAAAAAAACAGCTCACTCTTGTAATAATTAAGTCTTATTGGGTAGAGTATATTTTGAATCTGTACATCAGTAAAGTAAAGTTGAGGACAACAACTAAATAGCATAAACGTTAAATAACAACAGAATAGCAAATAAGAGGTTTAATTGGAGTTCAAAGAGTTAATAAGACAGTTGACTGATTGACAGTCGGCCTCTTTGTGACAGCAGTAAACTGGCTGCAGCTCTATGCCTCTGTCACAGCTGTCAGTCATCTCTGACAGATCACCCACATTCTATCCATTTCTGAATGACCCATAATCAATTAATCAAGATGAATGAAGACAAAGACAGCTTACATAACCAGCTGACAGTTCTCATGAAAAATCCTTGTTCCAAAATATTTCAGTTTTAAGAATACGAAGCAATGAAGAGCATGTGAAGAGCATATCAAGGAGTAACTGTTCATCTTGTCAAAATCAAAATAATGTAACACTTGATTTAATTACTTGATCACTTAAAACAAAAATGTGCTGGGCAATAAAGCGCGAAAGTCCTTACTGATGGATTTGTGTCGAGAGTAAGAATGCCTCTTGTTTGATTTTATCGTAACACCAAGACGAGGAAAAAGAAGACTGCCTTAAAACAACTCAGATTGAGTTTTAAGACAACCTTACAACAAACGACCAGGATCACAGGAGCGGGCCCGAACTCCACCAAGACTCTCAGGATTTTATTCCAACTTTAGAAATTTGTCTGCGACTCTGAAATTGCTTGAAAAGTTGATAGGTGTAAGGCTAGTTTATGGGGGTTTGACACCTGTGTTAAAGACATATCCAGGGAAAAAAATGGAAGTTTACAAGCCGCAGTGGGGACTCCCGACAACATCTACATGTACAGCCTAAATGTATTGGAAAAGTGTTTTCCAGGTAATCTAATGTAGAGGTCAGACTACATGTTATAAGCACGATCATAGCTCAATCCAACAGACTTTTGGGAATTGTAGGCCCTGAAAATCCATCGTTTTATCCCATGTAGTGTTCCTCTGTGATTGCCTAATCTGACACAGTGAACCATCGTATAACAAACAAAAAGATTGTGTTGTAAGGTAGCAGAAGGTGATCTAATGCCCAGACGACTCTTCACAAAATACACAGCTTATTGAATGGATCATTTCTTGTTGTTCTTGCTGCAACTGTGAAACCTGTCTTCACCTTTTGCATCTCTTGTATTCGCACTCTTGTTCTGTATGAATATTTCATCGTTTTATGTCATGCTCTTGTTGTTTGCCGGATGGTTTCACCTTGAAATGCACCTTAAGGGATGAATGACTGTATTGTGGATTGAGTGGAAAAAGTTTCACAGCGTTGAAAACTTCCTCTATAAACCTCTTTTTTCTCTCGTACATTTACAGCTCATATTATGTTGACTCTCCTCTCCTTGTGTTGTGAGCGGAACGCAGAGATTTGTATTCATTGTTCTGACACAAAACCTCCAGACGAGACGCATCGAGCTGGAATAGTTTGTCCTCTTTTGTTTTGGTCCTCTTTACTTTGAGCACATGAAACTGCAGTTGTTTACAGGAAAGCTAGAACTTCACGACTAAGCCTGATTATAAGAGGAAACTGGTGTGTTAAATTGTCCTGATGCACAGATGTATCTGATTTCTCCTGGATAAAAGGTCCACATCTGAAACGCAGCGTTGCCTCGAAGCAACCCGGCGCTGCTTTCTGTCAGTGTAACATGTGAGTGGTGTGATGTGTTGACCTCTGAACCCCCAGCCCCCTTCGTGTTTTTTTACTCCTACGTCTTTTCTCCCTCTATCAACCCACTCATCACTCTTCCTTCCATCACGCAGCCCGTTATCATCTGGGCGCCGTTTAATTTCACAGAGCGCCTACGATCATCAGCCAGCATCAACCGTGCAAAACAGAGGAGAGAAAAAAAACGGGGAAAAAAAAACGCTTCCAGATCACAGAAACACTCGTCCACTGTTAATACTGTAACTGTTGGAGAATAGAATATTATTAAAAACTAATAAATTACAGTAATGAGACTAAAATGTCTAAGGGCTTCAAAGGTGCCCTTGCAGTTAGGGTCATAGAAAACCCTGTGCCAAATAAAGTCAATTACAAAAAAACAGTACCAGAATATTTTACCAAAAAAAATGTTGAATTAATCAGTTAAATGAAAAAAAAGAAGGTTTAATTCTGACACAAATAATAACAAAATCCTTCTCACTAGCCTGTGTACTTCTGATTATCCATTACAAATATACAAACACCAGTTAAAGGAAGACAAAGTATTCCCCAGTGTGCACACACGGGTAGTAACAACTCATTTGCAGCCCATAAGCAGTTACTGGTATTAAAACTGCATGTATAGAAATACGATTTTTGCTGATGGTTTCATTTGTGGCGGTAGCTCAGTCTAGGGCAGCCGTAAGTCAGTCTGTAGGGACTTGGGTTGGGAACCGGAGGGTCGCTGGTTCAAGTCCAGGTGCGGACCAAATCTATGAATTGGTGTGGTAGCTGTAGAGGTGCCAGTTCACTTCATGAGGATCATCCATGTGATCCTGTTTGTGCATGTGTGTGTATTTCAGGCTATGTGTGTGTTGCATGCAGAGTGTAAAATTTAATTTCCCCTCACAGGATTAATAAAGTATATCTTCTCCTTCTTAAGGCATATAGGCAGTAGTATTCTTTTTAGTTTGTGTAATAACAACCAGCCAAGAAGTCTTTGCAGCACCTTTAAGAACAGGGTCACAGATTTGACTTTTGTTAGGAATCTTAAGACGCAACTTTAGGACGATATTGGAGAATGCGGCTTATTGTGTTAGGTTTCAGAAAGGACTCAAGCGTCAGGCGTCTGGGTGAAGTTTAGTGACTGTTGGATGTGGATGATGTATGATCTCATAGCAAGTGATGAGCACTAAAACAATAAGTCAACGCTGGGAATGCAGCACATTGAGATTATTTTACTCAGCCACCCAGAGAAAGAACCAGTCGCCCTCCTTAAGGTGGATCATTTCCACTTGTACATGTTACTTCAAGCATGAAGGTGTGGCTGGAAACCCAAAAAGTGTAGAAAATAGTAAGTCTCCACTCAGCCTGCAGACTCAGCAGTAAATGAATTATTGATAACAGTGTATCAATAATGCATCATCAATAGAAACCAGGAATTCTTCCTGAGGCCCCTCTAGCTAACACACACACACACACACACACACACTCACAAAACACACGCACATTTCACTACTTTATGCTCACACAGAATTTCATGAACATAAATTATAGTCTGAGGAGTAATTGAAGAATTAAACATTACACAATACTCTTAAAGTTCTGCTTTGGTGTGGTGCAAAAGCAGCCAGAGTCACTAGCTAACGGATGCTAATGAAGCTTCCATTAGCCGCGGTTGCTGCTAGAAAATCTTTATGTGTAAGATCAATGTAACTCTGGATATAAACTGACCATATCACAGCCACAACTGTTTCTGAATAAAACATTTTTTGTGCTTTTTCATCCCCTCAAAATCAGACTCTTCTAACAGCAGAGGTTTTTTAAGTATTGTACAAATTAAAACACAGCAAGAAGACACACAAGGACTTACTTTGTTTTTCTTAAGCCTGATTAATTCCATTATATATTTTATTTGGACAACGTGTCCAGTTCAGAGTTACACTACTTCTTCATCATGCATTTCAACTTTTGCAACACATGTGCAGCATTATTAAAATTGTAAAAAAACAAACAAAAAAAAAACCAGGTAATTATTATTCATCTTGAATATTTCTGTTTTCTCTGGTTCAAGATCAGCATTAAAATATGTCCTTTTTTTGTGGGAGTGGTCCTTCATTTCTGATACTATTTTGGATTTTTTTTTCAGTCAGTCATGGCCTAATTGGAATATAAATTTTATATGAATCAAAAGAATGATGTAGGGCGGAAGTAGCTCAGTCTGTATAGGGACTTGGGTTGTGAACCGGAGGGTCGCTGGTTCCAGTCCTGGTGCTGACCGAATCTGGTCTGGTAGCTGGAGAGGTGCCAGTTCACTTCTTGTGCACTGCTGACGTGCCCTTGAACAAAGCCCCGAAGCCCCCCACCAGCTCAGGAGTGCTTGCTGAGCTTGCCCTCCTCTGACATCTCTCCATTAGTGCATGTCCATAGGATCCTGTTTGTGCATGTGTGTGTTTCAGCCTATGTGTGTGTAGCATGTTCAACAACAGAGTGCAAAATAGATTTTCCCCTCGTGGGATAAATACATTTTTTTTTTATTGTATCTTCTTCCTCTTGGCTGTCATACCTGTCCTGCACACATCTCAACATTTCTTTTTATTTTTTTTATTTGTTATGAATATGTACTCCATGTATGTGTTCAAATTAAATTTAAAATAAAAAGTTTATTAAGTTACTTTGCAAAGAAAAAAGTCCAATAAACCAAATCATTTCACATTCACAGTACAGTACATCGATGTGGACATGCTGCTGGTTGTATGGCAGAAATACAGAGTGGCCACAGAGCTTGTAGGGAGGAATCGAGGGGGTTGCGTGCTGATGTAAATGCGGAGAACCAGGTTCACATCTGAAGCCCGAGGCTGCTGAAGACTGATGATCCCCGAGGTTTTGAATAACTCAGCACAGAATGACGAATCCTGTCAGGAGCACTGCTGGGACCGAGAGACAACAAGGCACTGCTGCAGGGAAGGAAAACTCTTTTTAAAAAATAATAAAGCTAACCCTGATGACTCTCTTTCACCACCCTTGGAATGAGATGGTTGGTCTGAAAAGAAAAATAAATGAACAAGAGGTTTAAAAAAAGAAAAAGCTGCGTGAAATGTAGCAGTGTGTGTCTGGAGGAAACTATGGGTTTTGTTTTTTTGTACCTGTGTGATGATGAAGACAACAGACAAACAGTTATCAATCCACATTTAGTCACAAAGGCATCAAACATTTCTCTCTCTATGAAATATGGACAAAGGAAAGAGTGTTTGTGTTGGCAAGAGGAGGGGGAAAGAAAAGAAAAAAACTCAGTTTGATCCTCTAACCTTTTTTGAATATTCTCAGACCATAAAGGAACGCTTAGTCCTTCATTTTAGAGTCAGAAAAGCTGAAATCGATCAAATAATGAAGAAAAAATAAAAAGGAAAATACAAAGCCAATAAGACAAATTCCAATTCACACAAAAAATCATTGCGCTGATTTTGCAGGGGGCTAAACCAAGCGGCAACCTCCGGTCTTGAAAAATAAAGACAATGCCGAAGTGCAAAATTCTGCAGTTCATCGTGTCGGCTTAAGGCTGACTCCAGGAACACCGGAAGTCACATACACACAACAGTCAAAAAAGCTGTTTTCACAGCATAAATAAACGTGTTTACAGCCTGTTACATGGAAATGGCTCCATTTTTATTTTGAAAATGATGCGTGTTATCCATAGTTAGGCGCGTAGCTGACATGATTGACAGGTGGGCGCGATGTAACGGTTTGTCGGAGAGGCTTTAAACCCGCCTCAGCTCCAGCTCTCAGCCTGTCGTTAGGTTGACTGAAAGTTAGATTAGTTGGGTCCAGGGTAGCTTTATGGAAACAGGTAAGAAGAACTATTACATATAATGGCAAACATTTTGGATGCCCACTCAGACGACTTCTGCCATCTTAATTACATAATTTGATAAAGAGGATAACAAGCTCTGCTGAGGCTAATTAAGCGTAAAATATCTTATATTTGATTGTCTCCTGCAGCTCGTTTCTTCTGCAGTGATTTAAAAACCTTCCAAGATTCAGATCATGTAACTCCCCTCCTCCTTCCCCCAAGTAACTCCAGCCTGCATCGCCCCCTGTGAACTTGTCCAGTCCACGCTGACCTCCGTAACACTCTGATTGGTGGAGGGTCAGACCATGGAGAGAGGCAGGGCCTGGTGACTCCCACACAGAGGTTATGACTCACTGTAATATGACTATAAGTTATCTAAAAAAAATAGACTAATTGGATCGTTTCCTCAACATGAGATGGTATCTTCTTGGTGTTAAACTTTGACTTCCTCACTTCAGGAGGAAGAGAGTTTCAAGAAGGAATAAAAGTTTCCACAACACTTTTATCTAATCACTAATAAATAAAGAGTTATACAAATAATTATAATAGTTTATCTTTTAACTAAAGTACACTAAAACTTCTTGTTATTTGTCAGATATATAAATAAGAAACAAGTGTCAAAAGTGCTTATTAAACTGTTTGATTTCTTCTGTTTCTTGCTTCCATCAAATACCTCCTTAGGGCCATGAATTACCAGTCAATGATGTGCTTAATAGTTGAGGGCAAAACAGATCAGAAATACTCACATTTAAATGAGGAATGGACACCTTCTTTGGCTGCCCCCTTTGCTATTTATGCAGCATTAACTCTTTAAATTGTGACGAGATCATGGTCTGAAATTAATTCATTATTTTTTTTAATCACATCAATCATGTTATATTTTATTGATTTTGGTTCACCAGTTAAGATACAGAGAATGCCTTCCTGCAGCAACAGTAATGGAAAATAACGATGATTGAGTGCCTCTTTTCCATTTAACTCTCAGGTGGCTCAGTTGAAGAGTCTAAAATAATATACACCTTAAACGTTTCACGTTTTCGATCAGTAGCAAGTTTCTTTTTCCAAAGTAAAGTTTTTGCTGTAACTTTAGATGAGAAGATCAGATGTTCCTTATTTTGTTTGACAATAAAAGTTTTTTTATGCAAACAACTTGAACACAGAATAAAAGCATAAATAAAAGGCTTTGAAATGCAAAATTTTGGATTTCCCCACATATGATTAAAAATGTGATAAACATGATTAATAATCGAAATTCAGTAATTATTTGTGAATCTTACCCTTTCAAAATGTATCGTTTGAATCCCTAATTAAAAACAATTAATATTAGTAATATGCTCAGATCGAACACCTGCTGAAACTTATCAGAAGTAAAAAAGGAGTTATTTTCTGCAGAGGATCATAAACAACATCATATTCAGCAAAGAGTCAGGGGTTTAGTAGTTTCATTCTGTAGCCTAATAATATTTAGTACTCCTGTTGAGCAGTGCATTGTTATTTGATTATTCAGTATTGTCATATAATGCTAAATTCCACATTAAGGAACACGTGCAGCTTCTCTTTTGCCACTTTAGTGGTGTTTTGGATTTTATGTGTGGGTTTCTGTCTGTTACAATATTTTCTGAATCCTAAAACCCGTAATAATTGTCTCTTTCACACTCAAACAGAAAGGCCTACAGGGTGCCCGCACGGCAGTCAGTAATGTGGACTATTTTCTGTCTTGAAAAGCAGGCAGGTGCCGGAGAAGCAGAAAAAGTAGAGTGAGAAAATACCAATTAAATATTTTGGAGGAGGTGTTGTGACCTCTCTGGTTCCTTCTTCCTGCGGCGTTTCATCAATCCGGCAGCTCTCTGAGACTCAAACTGTTTTAATAAGACCACAACTTCCCCTTATCGCTAATAAAGCCTCTCAGTCTGCAGCCACCACATCTGCTGAGAGGCTTTTTCTCTCACCATAGAGGTTCAAATGTGCAGATAAACTCCACAGCAGCATGAACAGACTGTTCACACCTGAACTCTGCTGATGATCTTTCTAACATTGCACAAAGTCCCGTCCAAAGAGAGCCAAAAACAATCATTTACTTTCAGATAAGGACAACTCCAGATGACAGATACTCCAAAACATTACACAGCCTTAAACAAGCAAACATCTCAATAAACAGAATCTACATGTAAACCTCACGTATGCTGCATCCAGGCCCTGGAAACCATCTCAAAAGAAAACAAAATGTATACACATTACAGCGATCAACACCACATTAAAAACATGTTTGTGTTCAAATCAAATCCAAAAATGGATATTTATACTGCATCCTTAAAACCTCAACAAAACCACCCTAAATCCAAAGATCCCACATCTAAACCCACAATATTGAAACCAAACTAGTGAAAGCGGAGAGAATATCTAAATCACATATTTTTCTGCCTCCATACAGAACACATTTATGTTCCATTGAAAACCACCTGCCACATAGAAACCACTTCAATGATGTATGCCAACCAATAAACAGGTAAAAACTGTACTTGTGGAGTTTAGAAAATGTAGCACCAAAGGGAAGGCTGTGTGGTGGCGTAAAGAAAGGTGAAAACACATGTTCTCCTCCCACTTGTTGGGTTTCTCGGTGTTCTTTCTGTTTCTTTTTACCCTGTGCAACATTCAAGGGACTCATTCCTAAGTTCCTGAATTTAAACATTTTCAGAAAAAGATGTCCTCTGCCCTACCAGCACGGCTATAGATGAATTGACTCCTGCAAATGCAGCAGAATACAGCAAACTGAGGATGAAACACCCAGTGTGTTTATTTAAGGGGTTTTTAACATCATCAGCCAGCAGGTTAGATCAGGCGTTTCATCCACTTTGCATCAGAAAAGTGGATTTGAAATGTGATCCGTGTGACATCGGGTCAAAAGCAGCACACAGTTCACAGGATCGACCTGTGAAACCAGATTAGGATTAGAGCTGCTTTGAAGTCATTTCACACATTAGAGAGAACATGAAACTGAGTCTTTTTGACGTTTTGTTGTACCATCATGAAAATCACACCACAGGAATCACTTAATACACACAAATGACTCCCTTTCTACCATTGCCTGTTCGGTTTACCTTTAAACAATTATTTATTTAAGGCGGGTTTTTTCAAATTGTAATTGAAAACCACAATTCTGGTAACATGACAACCATGAAGTTATCATGATACCTGAATGTTAAAGGGGCGATTATGAAAAATTCCCTTTGACAGTGTTTTTGAACATAAGTTTGGGCAACCTGAGTGTCTACTGCCACACGTGGAAAAAAACATCCAGTCCTTTGTTTGTGGTCTGCGTAAGTCTTACAACACAGAGAAAAGTGCTCAGTTTCATATTTGCTCTCCTTGTGACATCACAGTGGGATTCTGGTAAAAAGAAAAAATACTCTCTTGTCCCCTGATATCTCCACCCATGGACTCCACCTCCAGCCTAGAGCAAAACCTTTGCACAGGTCCGCCATTTGTATTCTCGCTAGCGAAGGAGTGATGTCTACCAGGAAAACTCAGGGGGGGCTCATTGCATTTAAAGAGACACACACACCAAAACGGAGCGTTCTGAGAGAGCTGGTTTATACAGGGTCACAGACCTCATCTGGTGCTTTATTCATGTTATATTTTGACCGCACAGATGTTTCATTTAGACCACAGGGGACTGTTTACAGTCTACCTTTCTACCTTTACAGCTGAAAAGGTAGAAAAAGTGTATAAAATGTCCTCTTTAAATGTAGATATGACACAAGAAATGTATTTTAGTCATATTTATACTATCATATTATTTACACAAGTCCTAGGCACCCAATATTGTGTTTTTGATTACCATAAAATGCAGATAAACCCCTGCACACTGTCTAAAAATATTGTCCAACACATCTCTCTTATGAACTATTTTATAGAAGTCTCAGTACTTATCACAGTATCTCATGACCCTGCAGATATTATTCAGAAAAATCCAATTTAAGTATACACAAAAAAACTTACCTCTACAGACAGAAACCTTGAGAAGAACCAAAACTCCTCTTTTTGTTTGACTACTCTGTTTAAAACACTTACTGGGGCTTTTGTGCAGCAGGCTTTATAAATACACTGGACATAAATACATTGGATTCCATTTCATGCTTGATGATATAAAAAGGGTAAAGTCATGTCAGTGTACTCCATGTTTTATGTTTAAACTTCATTACTATTTAACAAACTGCTTCGAGACTTGATTGTATATTTATAGCTTTATGATGTGGGTAACATGACAGAAACGCTCCCCATCCACTCTCCATGTCTGTTTTTCTTTTTCATCTTTTGATGCATACTTGTTCACTTTTGACTCAACATTTTGCCTTTCAAAGTAAACTTTCAACCTTCAGACTTTGCCCCTTACATCAGAAGGCGTGTGACGACGTTTTGAGGACATCACCGATCATCTTCTGAAGCCTCTCATGACAGTTTGGGCTGGAGCGAATGTGCTGGTATGAAGATAAAGGAGCGCGTCCTGAGGGATCAGGCTGCTCTGTCTGGACTTCAGCTGGGACTCATGGCAGCAGAACACAGGCTAAGCTTGGCATTAATATGGATGTCCACCAGGCGCCTTGTCCTCTGCCTGCCTGCCTCTCTTTGTGTGCTGCCATGGCTCGCTGTGTGCCAGTGAATAGCATTAACAGCATGGCTGCCACCTCCAGCCATGCCAGGGTCATTAATAAACATCCTCAGATGGCTCATAATGACTCCCTACAGTCAGACGCGGTGGTATGGAGAGTGTCGAGACGAGTTGGTGCTGCTCACAGCTCTGTTTGCCTCACAGTTTACAGTGCAGACACTCAACTTCACTGACGACAACAGAGAGAAAACTCTCAACTTCTTCTCCAGCAGTCACTGAAACAAACCCCTGTAAAAACTTTACCTCAATGTCGACTACAGACGCTCATTTGTAATGAATCAATGATTACATCTATAGCCGGAAAAAGACAAGTTTCAGTTTTAAGTAGGGAACACAGATTGAAATCATTAATTTTCTTCATTAATATGCAATGTCCCTGTAAAATAAAAAAATAAAATAATAAAATAATAAAAAATAAAGTTTCTGACAATATTACTGAAAGGATCCTCCAGAGAAAGTAATTTTTTTGATAAAAGTAATGTGCTTTTAAGCCAGAAAGAGCTGTTACACCCCTTTCTTCAAAGCCACCAAACCCCATTGACAAAAACAGTGATTTAACCTTGCACCTCACAGCAGCAGTGTGTCTTTCATTGCCTCGATCAGATGAATAGTGTGTGGAAATGGTTAATTTTGAGCCCAAGACACTATTTCTGTAACACACAATTATCCAAAGAAAACCAAACATAGATTGAGACAGATGGCAGACTAACAAGACCTGAGTTTTTATGATGTTTTTCAATGGAGTCTGGGGGTTTTAAAAAGAGCGATTTAACAGCTTTTCCTGGTTAGAAAATGATGATTACTCATAAATAGAAAGGTCTTTATGTGGAGGGATCATTGTAGTTTACATTATAAAAGGCTTTTTGAATGGACATGGATATGACAAAATCAACAAGTTTATTTCATGAAATTATTTAAATGACATCATACTGTTATCAGACTGGATAGGAGTCAGAAATTAAACATTACAAGCCAATTAGGGAAAGAAAATTGAGTAAGAAACTTTATTGACAGTGTCAGTTTAATGACAAATCTGTTTTTTTTAATTAATTTTTCAAGCCAAAAAGTGTTATTTTAACTTTGTTGTATCACAGAGATGGGGAAACGATATGTTATACAAATACATTTCATTCTTACTACATTTTTTAAAACGTGTAATAACATCTGTCTTCTGGTTTCTGCATTAAAAAAAAAAAATGTTTCCTCAAAGCTTCATTTCCATAGAGGAAGTCCCTCTGTGCGCTCTCTCACCTCTCTCCTGTATTCATCTTCTATTCAAAGTGTTATTGATTGACGGTAGCGATAAGACAACAGACACACAGATTGATCTCTACCCCCACTCTCTTCCCTGTGTGTGTGTGTGTGTGTGTGTGTGTGTGTGTGTTTATATCAGACAGGAGAATATTACCCGCCATCAGCGTCGGATGTCATAATATCTGTGTCTGAGAGAAGAAAATCCATGCCATCGATCAGCAGGATGAGGGGCCGCTGCAGCTGTCACTCATGTTGATTGATGGACCTGTCCACCACTGGCGGTAAAGGTTAGGAGTGGGCGGGGCCAGGGGAAGTGAGACTCCCCGGCTCGCTGATCGACCGGTGTGTCTGTGTGGACGTCACTTTGTCATGAAGTTTACATTTCCTCAAGGTTTTTAAATATCAGAATGAGTGGACACAAATGTTGAGTGCAGGGTCGTTTTTTAAGTCCATCTTCATAGCAGCAACAGCAGCTTCCACACAATGGTACATTTCAGTCAATCAGCAGCAATCAGTTGAACACAACCTCTTTAAAAAACAAATAAATAAAAATGTATACAGAACCTGCTACAGCACAAGTATCTCATCACGTGTGAAAATGAATTAGTCTTAAATAACTCGATACAAAAAAATCCCATTCCCATCCCAATTTCTCCATTTTATATGAACCCTATCTTATTTGAGGAAGTAAAGCTAATAAAACAAATGCTTCCTTCATTGAATCTCTGTTTTGTCTACAAATATATTCAGTATTAAAAAACATGGAGATGATTCATGATTGAAGGTGTTTGACCTGATGGTGATTATTCATGTAAATCCTCCGTGTGAATGTGGATATTATGAAGCTGATGCAGATGGCTCCTCTTCTTCTTCTTCGTCTTCTTCTGCTTCTCGTTCTCTTTCTCTCTGAAGGCTGTGAAGGCCCGTGATTACAGAACAAACTGAATGTGATTCATCTACTCTCTATTTCCAGCTGCATCTGCTCCTCACACACTCACACCATCAACACGATCACATTTTCAGCGACCTGTTTGTTGATCGGGCAGATCCAATTTTCTCCCTGCTGAAACTACACATCGCCTACAGGTTTCAGGGCAGGTTGCTCGAAAAATATTCTGTAAAACTACAATTTGTCCTTCGAATACAACCTGACAAGTCTTTCATGAGCTGAAAGAAATCTAATGTGTAAAACCAATGAGGATCATTAATGTATATTTAGAATGTTCTGGGTATGTGTAACTTTAATTACCTTAACATTCATATTAATCACATGCATTATCGGCAGAATGAGTATACATGTTTGACCCTTTTATTCTAACATAGTAGCATTTGTCTTACCATTTACTTTACTTTATATTACTGAAAGTCCCAAACCTTCAGCTTTTAGATAAAACCCAGACGGCAATTTGTAATTTTTTTTGTTTTTTTTTTGTTGAATGTAAAAACATGTTTCAAAGAAACACACCGGCCTATTTCAAAATAAAACACACTATATGGACTCACAATCATATTTTTCATCACTTTATCAACAGCAAGTCAAAACAGGCACCAAACGAACAACAAAATCCTTTGTGATTTTTTTAGTTCTCCTGTGATTTGTGTACAGCTGCTCATTGGCTCCAGTGGGGTGGGAGCTGTGTGAAAGAGCAAAACCATAGCCCTGACGGAACGCAAGCGCGCATGGATGTGGAAAGAATTGTTGTGTTACAAAGACATTGATAGATATGATCTAAGATATATTTTGCATTAGTGTGCATTTCTGTTGTTTTGGATTCATTTATTTACATTTTCACTAAGTTATCACATATATTTTGTGTCCTGATGTTTATAATTACCCTTTTGTAGGATTTTATAGGATGTATCTTTCTTAACATTTAAGATTCATTTGTTCTTAGATTTTGTTAAGTATTCAAGTTAAATCCAAATAATTAAAATACTGCCATTGTTGGTCTTAGACTTTTGGATTTCCTGTAGTTTGAGTGTTCATTAAAGAGCGTACACCCTGAGATGTGTCCCTCCTGTGCTGTGTGCACCGTTAGCTAATAATAACTGATGATTCACGGCTGACGGGCGATGCTAATGGGGAGGAGGCTGATTGTAGTCGCCTGGTCACGGCTGTGAGGAATGTCTCTGGAAGGAAAATGAACTTTATTCTTAAATTACAGGCCCCTCTGTGGCGGACGCGCCTGTCCTATTATGTGCTAATTAGCAGCCGCTTGGGACGCTTTAGCTAACGAGCCTGGCATAATTTTAACCTTCTGCATGGCTGCAAAGAAACACGCAGCTCGACGCACAGCCGCATACAGTCGGATATGAGCATATGGCTCAGCTTACACAAAACAGATGCGCGCACACACACACACACACACACACACACACACACACACACACACACACACACACACACATACTTTCACAGAATCACAGCGTGCACGGGCTTAGCCGCTGCTGTGCTAATTGGCTTGATGTGGTTCTGAAAATAGTGTCTGTACGATCCCCTGTCTGCCTTCAGAAAAGATCATGCCCTTTCAATTCAGAGTCCCAGCAGGCTGTCAATAGGAAATGGCTCTGAATAAAAGGAGGGAGGTTTAAAGGTGCATTTCCCCACGTCTTACACTCATTGTCCCTGCGCTCAGCACACCCAGGATTTATAATAATGTATCTGCAGCTCAGAGGATTTCAAGGTTTTAATACCAACACACAACAGGCTCTCCTCGTCTCTCATGATCATCATCATTATCATCCTTACATCACAGTAATATTAATTCTCCGTATTATCGCACAGTACGGTCTACTGCTGAGGCCATCAGTGTTTTATTTCACTGTGAATTTACATTCTGTGAAATGTTGAAGTCCTATGGAGGCATATCATTCCAGTGGAAACCTCCTACAGTGATCACATCTGTCCAGGTTTAATTGATATCTATAAGCTGATGTTAATTATAACTGTGTGTAATGGATTTTTAATGGATTTTTAAAAATGTATTTACTTCCTTAATTAAAAGTAATGAAACAAACAGCTTAACTATTAGCTGTAATTTATTTTCTAACTAAAGTGCATCTTTAAGAGAACTTCTTTGTTTTCCTTTGTCTGCATAAGAGGGCATAAGAGGACCCAGAAATGTTGGGCATGTGCCAAAAACTGCAGTTACGAGTCCACTTGAGGCTATCTTGTTATCCGAGAGTAAGCCCCCTCTCATAGAGCCCCCATGTGTCCACTTTACATCTGCGTACCATATAGGCACTGCATTTCCTGTAATAAAACGACGAGCGGGGATTAAATAGTGTAACTCAAACTCATTCAGAATCTGCCAGAAGCCTTTGTTATCAACTACGCTGTTCAGGCGCGAGTCTGCTTTTGTGGTTTTCTGAGTCTGCTTTAAAGTGGAGAGAAGTTCAGGTAAGTTTGACCTTGAAAGGTCATTCACTGTTGGTTTGGACAGCACACACGAGCCCTGTGAAGCAGGCCTCGGTGTTGTTGCTTTAGCGGCACGTCAGGATGGTGTCTTGTCATGTTTAGCAAAAGTGTTACTGTATTTTTTGGGGGGGTTTTTTGCGTCTTGCCTTTATTTGGAAACCAGAAAGAGAGGGTGGGGAATGACCTGCAAGAAAGGAGCAACATGTCGGTCTCCATGCTGGGCCGGCCGCTTGGATGACTGTAGCCTCCATACATGGGGCGCGAGCCAACTGCTAAGCCATTCGCACCCAATGTAGATGAAGGGTGGTTGTGTTGCTCCAGTATTTTACCTTGTTTTTGTGTAGCTCACTGGTGAACAGCACCATAAGCAATGTGTCTATGAAAACTGCCATCACAGCCTTCCCAGCCATATTGATTCTGTAACACCTACATCGGTGCACGCATTGGCAAGAAACACGTGACAATATTTTGCCATATTGATTTTTTGAGTTTACAGCCAAGAACAAAAACAGTTTTGGTCTTTATAGCTCATATGTTTTAAAGGACAACTGATAAGGGGATGAATTTTGATATAACCTGTCACCTGTTTGAATTAGATTACAATTTAAATGTATGTAAAATTATTTTTCCAGTGGAAACCTACGATAGTGATTTACTCTGTCCAGGATACATTTTTATCCATAAACTAATGATGAAGAAAACTTGAATGAACTTAAATAAAGTAAAGCTCTTCTGCCATTCGCTCACATTCAGCCAAGTCAAGGGGGCAAAAAGTGGCCGTACAAAGCTGCAAAATCATCACAAAAATATGGCTTATGTGAAAAAATGGCCCAAAGCTGCAGTTCCTGGAGTGGCCACTGGTGGCGTGCCCCAAAAGTGAGTCAATCCCCAAAGAGTCCCAAGTTTAACATATCTAATTTCTCTATTTATGACACCTGTACAAGAGCTATACTTTTCTAAATCATATAAAGGCTTAAAGTGATGTTTAATTAGGGGCGTCGCCTGTTTGAGTGACAGGTTGGAGCTAATATCTAGCTTTGATCTCAGCAGTCACTGAACTTAACTTTTGGGCCCTGTTTACGCTGTTGGATCCTTTTGGATATTTATTCATGTATATTTTTTCATGTATATCAGACAAACAATCTGTCTTTCTGTTTTAATCCACTGAGTAATTTGTAGTATTTTATTTACAAGTTCACTAGCAGGTCCAATGCTCATCATACCTTTTTAGCACGCTCAGTGTTGGTCATACATTGATTTATCTGTAACTAAGCTTGTCATTCAGAAAATTACCCAGAACAACTGTAATATCCTGTGATATTGTGATCGTACCCTGTCTCCTCACATTATATCTCACTGATATCTGGTGCTGCGTTTTAATGACGTTGGCGACCTGTCCGTGGGTACCTGTGAGCCGTGAGTCATGGCAACGTGGCGAGGTGGGTTAACAGTGAGTCAGGATGACATCAGTAATTACTCACCACCTCAAGGTACTTCGGCGCTGAACGGTCTGCTTTCTTTAATGGAGGAGAATGAGCCTGAATGTCTGCGTGATGCTGCTCAAAGAGATCAGAAGGTCACAGTGATTAATCCAAGTAAAGACCAACATGTTCACAACTGTGCTGAACCACAGACCTGCTGCTGGTGATCTCCCTCAGACCATTGACCCCTGCTGTTCAGTAAACCACTATATGCCCTAACATGTACCAAAAAAACTCACACATACAAGGATGTCTAATTGGCATCAGGTCATTACAAGATTTAATCAAAATACGTAAAACAAAAGAAAATAAACAGGTTTTTCAGTATTTCAGCAGATTATTTTACTTATGCATCTCTACCTATAATTATTTGTATTTATCTTTTATAAAATTGAATAACATGTATGTTTGTGAATCCCTACCTCATACTGCCAGCTGCTGTTCAGGCTCAATTGCTTCGTGGGAAACTGGTGTTCCCCTTTTTAATGCATGGTTCCAGTATAGCTAGCAGCGTATCAAACTGGACCACTGACACCCTGAATACACGTGGGAGCCATGGGGATAATTCTGCAGCTGATTTATCAACAGGTGACACTCCCCTTGTTCTTGTCTTGTTTTCAGGTTTGGATGGACCCAGTGTTTTTTTTTTATTTTTATTTTTTTAAATCATCTTCACTGCTTGATGAGTACTGCAAATTTTCACAATTGATAGAAAAAAAATTGCGTATCAGGCTTGGTGGGCTAGGTATTTGTGCATAATGTTTTTTTATAACGGATAAAGAAAATGCATCTGGAAAAAACAGGCTCAGTGTGGTTCAGGTGTAGATTCATGGTGACAAATAATAATTGATAGTTTAATTGCCAATTTGGAAGGCTTAAAAGGTTTTAGAGAAAACGTATTCCTCCATTGTTTATCTTTTTTTTTGTAGGCTTTTCTAAAGATTTGCCTCTTCAGTAGTAACCAATGAGATGAGAGCTTAGAGCCAGAGAGAAGACAGAGTGATTTTGTGTGTATTTGTTGATAGAAGAGAAATAAAGGTATCTGACAAGTATTACGTACCTGAGCTCCCTGATCTGAGAGCTGTTAAAGTGAGAAATAAAATAAGTCTGTCACACAGCATTTATTTTTATCTTTTATCCTGAGAGATAGAGGCTTTTTTGACCTTTCCAGGCTTCAAAATTGCCTTTAATTGACAGCCGGTGTACAGCTAACATCCAGTGATGACAACAAAAGAAGGATATTTAAGGACAATGTGATGTGTTTCTCCACTTTAATAGCCCCCTTTGCTTATTTCAATAGGAAATGGCATTAATTATGGAG
Organism: Labrus mixtus; assembly: GCF_963584025.1. Lineage (NCBI taxonomy): Eukaryota > Metazoa > Chordata > Actinopteri > Labriformes > Labridae > Labrus > Labrus mixtus. The sequence continues at coordinate 18,272,275 of NC_083621.1, forward strand.
ACAGTGAAGTGATGTTTGTAGTCATGAATACAGAGATTCACTTTCATTAGTAGAAAGTGTTGTTAATGACGGTCTGTATGCAGCCTGTGTGTCCTTAAAGCTCTGCGGTAATTAATGGAAACATCAAGTGGTTTCAAGCAGAGTGTGTATGTGTGTGTGTGTGTGTGTGTGTGTGTGTGTGTGTGTTTGAGCGTGTTAGATGGAGTGTGTGTTTGTGTGTTTCTTTTGTTCCCTACACTCTCTTCACTCTTCTTGTCGGACTTCCAGTCGCACGAGCTGCTTTTTCTGATCTGCAGCGGGCGGCTTGACAACCTTTTGCTCATCCGAGGAAAATTCCATTACAGGCTGTTAGGACATGAGTAATGGCAGCTCTCCGGTTAACCGGCTCGATGGAAGCGGACTAATGCTCGGCCATGAGTTTGCCTTTCTCACAAGACGCGCATTTGGCTTGTGTCTGCAGCTCCTCTTCTCTGCTTTCTCTTTGACTCAAGCTTGAAGGGGAACGAGAAGCTCCAGCGTGCTGCAGAAAATCCAGACGTTTTTAAGAGAAACGTTCAGACCAACGTGTGCTCCTGAAACACTTGTTAGTCCTTAAGTTTCAGGTTCTATTGTGAAATATTACATGCAGTTTTGTCTTTTTTTTACTCCCCAATCCAAACGTGGATGTTGAACACACTCTCAGGGGATCTGTCCCTGGAGCGTGCCAGCAGCGGCACCACGCCCTGCTCCATTTCAAATAAGCTGCGGGTCTATTTTCGACAGAGTACGCTGCAGGAGTAACTTGAAGAGGACCATTCACATCAGCTTGAAAGGAAGTGGACGTTGAGTCAAGGTTGATCACTGAAACTCATGAATGACCTCACCCAGTCCCTTAAAGGTGTTGTAGAATTAATAATGGTCTTTTTTATTGACATGATTGATTCCTTTTATCAGTAACTATGGCAACACTGTTGTAAATGTGTGTTCAGCCTGAGTACAAAGCAAATATAACATGTCCATAATGCTGAGGTCTCAGTGGATGGATATAAGGATTCAGCCCACATCACTTTGCATCAAGGCAGCATGTAGAGGCAGACAAAAGAGGAGCATTCATATCTGCTTTCTTTCTGTGTAATTTACATTATTATAGCTGCTTTTCAACATGGCTTTGACAGGCCTGGAGGTCAACACAAAAAGTAAAAAAAAATTACATCGATGGAAAGAAGTGGTTGTTAGTGTGGTGGAAGACACGTCTGTGATACAGGAAGTTCAGAGGCTGAAAATCAATCTTTCTTCTCTCTGTTTCCCTGTTTGTAGTTTGATTCCTCTGAAACAATTTGATTAAAGTGGCTGGTTGACTTAATTCAGAACGAAAAGCCCGGCTACATTTGCTTATCATTCCCTTTGAAGTCTCCTTTTCCCACCCAGCAACGCTACTTCCTGGAGTCACGGCTGTTTTCATCATCTTTTCATTATTTGAAAGGAGAGATGAAAACTGCCACTATCTCATTACGTTCACAATTATTTTAGTGGCTGTCAGAAACTTAGGCCTAATCACAATCCAAAAAATAAAAAAGGGAAAAATGTTATTGTTTGATCGGATTTTGATCTGGCAGCGCCTCGTCGTCGTTCAAACGCCGCCTGAAAGACTTGATTTCTTTTCTTTTTTTTACTGCTGCTTTCAAAGGAGCCTTTCATCTGCGTGATTTTTTTGACATAATTCATGAGTCAATCTGACTGGTTGCATGGTGCAATGTCAAGGAAGGTAAAGCACATTAGAGGCAGAGAAGAGACAATGTTTTTACTACAAAAAAATACCCATCATGAGCGATTCGTTTAATCCTGCAATGAGTCACAAAAGCTTCTTCAGCTAGAGAGAAACAGTGAAAAGCCGCCGACGGTGAAAGAAGCCACACTTGTTCAGACGTTTCAAATGCTGATTAATTAACGTGATTCAAGGATTTTTTATTGAATTGACGTAGCATTGAAAAGTGAATCTGCTTTAGAAAACATCTGAACGGACTGACTCCCTGAAAACCAAAAACAAAGAATTCATTTACTACGAGAAGTGGAAAATAATGCCATGAGAACACTTTGGACGAATGTTTAATTAGGTTTTTATTTCATTCCAAATGTTTATTTTTCATATCCATCACTGACTTTCTGTGAAACTTCAAAGGTTTTTTTCATTTTACCTGCTTGTCATCAGCACTTCCCGTATCTTTTTGTCTCCTCATTTTACAGGAAAGTTGACAACCATGAAAGGAAAGTGGTGAAATTGTTGGTAATAAAGTGAAAATGGTGGTCTTGAATGACACTGGGATGAGTCCAGCAACAGCTCTGAATAAAAACAATGATGGCTGCTGGTGGCATTATATTTCCTCTACAGTGGACAATAAAATGTACAATACGTCAAGGAAGTTTATCCTAGTTCCTGCATCGCTCTGTTGACGGTCGATGTGTAAATTAAAGTAACTGAATAAATCAACAAAAAAACAAAAATAAATCCTCATATTTTAGAGTTGGTGTCAGACTATTTTCCAGTCACTGACGGACAAAAGCAGACTCTTCTCTCCTGATCTTCTGCCAGTCCTGGACTGAGTTCAGCGTCACTTCTTTTTTTTTTTTTTGCTGGGGAATTTTCGCCTCCGGTCTGGTCTTCAGCAGTGACACACTCCATTGGATTGATGGTCTGAGGTCGTGCTCCTGATTTGTCCGGTCAAAGACATTGCAGAGCCTGTTCTTGCTGCTGTACGATGAAGAGTATTTCTAGCAGTATGTGTTGATGCACTCACTGAAATCCGAAGAAAAAAATGGGTATACTGTTGAGTTTGGAGATGAAAGTGTGAAGCTTACACTGGGTCGTGACATAAAGCAGGAAAAGGGCACGAATGCAGACATAAAACTTTTAGTCTCTATGTTAACAGAAACATTGCAGCTAAAGGGTACAGGTACACATTCAATATCCAAGTCACCAGTGAAAGTGTTGTGTACACTGTATCTATGTTTGCAGTGCCAAAAAGGAACAGCTAATAGCTCATTCGGTATACTTTCAATGCTGCCAGAAAACACAAACAATACTAATGTGAACAAACTGATGATAATGGGGGTTTTTGGGGGCACACAGGTGGGTTCCACAGTGTAACAAAAACCCCAGACTTAGAGCCTTTCCAGCCACAACACTGGGAGTGAAAATGTGATTCGTCAAAATCTGACAAGAGCCACAGAAGAGAAATGAACACATAACCTTGTTGCTGCCTGTGCATTAGACGGCGTTCAATAAAACATAAAACCCCAAACTATTTCTGACACTAATGATCCAGATTTTTCAGCATTAAACACACAGGCCCGTGGAGAAAGGGTTGAATTATTTACATACAGTACATGTATGTATGTATTATTCATAGGAAAAGAAGTTCAGCAGTGTAATGAATCCCATTAAGTGTGAGTGTTGGTGAACTAGCGAGGGTTTTCTGGCCTCGTCACCTCGTTACCGATCACCGCAAAGTGCTGCTTAATTATTCCTCGCCACAGGGCCAAATGTTCATTACGCCACAACTAATTACTGCTACCACCGCTGTAATCCTTTACAGCCAAATGGACACAGCAGTGTGTGAGTGTGTGTGGCTGAAAGTTGTGCAGTGGATGGGATGAAAATGCTCTTAATTTCCAGGATGAAAAAATGTGGGGTTAGATCACTGCAGGTGGGAATAAGTTTAATTGGCTACATTTTGACTTTGACTCAGTATAAAGGGGGTGATTAGTGTGTCCTCCAGTCACACTTGCTGGTTGTTTAATAGAAAACTATTCTGCTGGCAGACATATAACATTTGAGCAGTTACTCATTTGATAAATACTTGGACACGCATGTGCTGCACTGATCAGTTATTTTCAGTGAACATGTACTAAATAATGCCCGAGATTTTCTGCATTTATGAGGCACTTTTATTCCTTCAGGGACAAGGCACTTCATGAGATACGTCAGGCTTTTTGAATGAGTGTTCTATGAGGTAAGGCCAGGCGAGTTTATTTATAAAACACCGGCGCAATTCAAAGTGCTTTACAGAGTTATAAACAGAACATTAGGAACGTTACATTAAAATACAAAACAGTTGAAAGTCCAAAAGAAATAGAAATGAGACAATAAGCAAAATTAAGCATTCATAGTGAAGTTAATAGAAATTATGAAAATAGGAAGAAAGTCACATATTATGCAAAGTGCTCATTTCCATGGTTGTCTTACACTGATATGTGGCCCCAGTTTGTCTACAAACCCCAAATTATGATGAAAGTCCATCCTCTTTGTCTTTTGTCTGCTCCACTTTTCAGAAAATGCGTGCTCAAACAGGCCGTTTGAAGATTTTCCCTTGATGACATCACAAAGGGCAGTAACCCCTCCTCCAAGAGGTTGACACTCCCACAGCTAGGTGTTTGTTCTGCCCTCTGAGTCTGCCTTCTCACCGTAAACAATAGGGCATAGAGCGAGAAAGCTTTTAGTAAGGTGTCATTCTTTATGAAGAAAAATAAATCTGCATTGTTTTATGAGAATCTTTACAATAAATGAATAATAATTCAAATGTATTACTATTATTTATGAAGAAAAATATGGACATTGGCTTATTCTACTGTCTGAGAATGTAAACAAAAACATGTTCAAATCATATTGTGAACCCAGTCGTGATATTTTTTTGAACCCAGGATCTTGATTAGCATCTCCAGTTGAGTGTAAGTGTAACAATGGTTACATCTCTACTAAAGACATTGCAAGAAAGCACATTGGGATTTGGTAGTCATTAGCGTTGGAGTAATTTGTTGACCAAAAACAGCTAGCTGCATGAAGCAAGGCTACAAGCTTCCCACCCGGCATCCAATATTTGTGCTAAGCTAGGCTTACCACGTCCTGGAAAAAATATCTCTGTATTTTGAAGCTCCATAGGAATATTCCTCACAGTTAATGAGTATGAAGACATTGCACTGCACTTCCATTCAGTGTGCGTTGTACTTTTCTCCAGGTGTTCTGTTCTGAATGGTTTTTCTTTCTTAAACATCCTTCATAGAGGGTGAAGGTGTACCCGAGCAGCAGTGGAGAGCTGGTGTGTTAGTGTCTGTCATTAGCTGTTAAAGTGAGGTGAGGAAAATAGCAGAGCTTTTGTCTGTAAGTGGCTTACCTTTTCTCATTACTGCAGGATTTCTGTGCAGCCAGCGGACAGTTTTGTCGCCTCGTACCATCAGGTAATTACACATTCTTCATTTCTCATCTCTGCGGAGAGCGTTGAAAGGAGAGCCGAAGGAGAGATGAGATTGAAACGCTTACACAAAGAGTTAATCATGCTCTTCATGTGAAGATGTAGCAGATGAGGACAGTTTGACTAAACAAACCAAACACAATATTGCAATAACAGACACAGAAAACTTGTGAATTTTACATTTTTAAGGTAGAACCATCACAGAAATGTCAATGTTTTCCAAAGCAGTGCAAAAATGTACACTCAGTTTGAACGCTTATACAACATTCCCCTGCAATAAATGAACCTCAATTAAAGATTTTAGAGGAAGCACATCTGGATAGACAATAGCCCCTATCGAATAATGCGCCCTGTTCTGCACAATACTGCAATGTTAACACATCTTAAGCTTCAAATGAGACTTATTGTATGTTTCACCGTCCAATCCATGATGACATAAGAGATGTCCTTTTCTATAAAATGCCCTCAGTTAATGCTGATTTTATTCTGGTTGGATGATTATGAAAAACTTGACTTGTGCTTTTAGAGAGAAAGCTTGTTCACAGCTGATTTGACGTGTAAAGCCGAGGAGAGAAGGCAGAATATGATGTTTAGGACCGAGCTGTGAAAGGAACATGCAACTTTGTAATGACTTGTAACCTATGTTGGAACAATGCAAATGTATTTTTGGTGTCTACCTGTACGCTAGGTCAACTTTTTTTTCATTTTTAGTATTAATCTAAATCACTTCTGAGGTTTAATTAAAGCTCTTCTCTCTTTTTATTCATTACATTTTCTCGTTCTCACACATTCATATTATGTATATTTCTCTCAGTACGGACATTAATGTCATCAAATTTTGCCAGCTCACTCATTAGCTTGCTCTTTTTTATTGACTCTCTCTTAAATAGTCAAATTACCCATAATGCATTTCACTTAAACAGCTCCTCATAATTCAGTCACAGTCATTTTTTTTCTGAACCCCTGGGATTCAGTCTGTTCACTCGTTGATAAATAAGTCTGAGTCTCACATGTTTACATGCTTACAATATAATATCACTTGCTGCCGGGGGGGGGAACGTTTTCTATCTGCAAAATGTCAACATGACATTTCTCTTCATGTTTCTGTTCTGTTTCCGCAGCTGTCTGCCTCCGACACAAGAAAAATGATGAGGATGTATTGAGCGGCTGATTTATTGATCCACTTCAGGAGGCTGCAGACTGACCTGAGAGAGAGAGAGGATAATGTTCACATCAGGTTCCTCTAACATGGAAACGTTGACGCTCTAGCAGCAGGAAACAAAAACAAATCTGTTTGGTTTCATGAGGAGACAAGCTAACGGTGGGGGACTGATGTAGCTCATAAACTGCAGTGTAAATGTTGCACACAAGTGGTTTGTCATATATTTAACAATAAGAGTAGCTGCCTGGAAGGAGGCCTTCCATTTCATAAATATATGTTACTTCCTAATTTATTACATGAAGCCTTTTCTCACTTAAATTTGTTCCTAATATCGTTGCACATTGGGGTGTGCAGACCTTTGTAATACTGTAGCATGAGCATAATAATCATAAGCAATGCAATAAATCAGGTACTTATTGATGTTAAGTCAATGTAAAGCAATACTAATATGTACTTTATGTTTGTTGTACATCAGAATACTTTCTTAATAACCAGCCGAATGGTTGAGTCGCGACCCATGTACAGAGGCTATCGTCCTGGCGGCCGTGGTTCAATCTCAACCTGTGGGTCCTTTCCCACATGTCATTCCTCACTCTCTCTCCTGTTTCCTACTCTGTCCACTGCCCCCATCAAATTAGGGGATAATAACAATGCCCAAAAAATAATCTTACAAAATATTTCTTTTAAATACAAAAATAACCACCACGCCAAATTTAAAAAAAAATCCGAAAATAAAACAGTGATCTCTCGTGGATGTGTCTGCTGCATGTGCAGAAACCACACCCACTGACAGGAAAGACACACCTCTCTTAACCACAATCCAAGTTCTTCAAATTTTGGCATTCAGGGAAGATGCACCTGCGGACTGAAGACATAGCTAACTAGCAAAACTGCTGACTTCGATGTTGAAACGAGTAGTGACTTTCAATAGAGGAGGAGAACTGAAGATACTAGGGGGGTGGGATTATGCTACGGAACCCCAGTAGGTCATCGAGCCCCCCCATGTGACCCCGCTCCTTTCCAAAAAAAAAATGAACCTAAAAGTAATGAATGCGTCCAACACGTGTGGAAAGTGGCAACCTCCAGGGTTGCAAAATGAAGTCAATGCAGAAGTGCACTTGTAAAGTTTTTCTAATTATTTAAAAGCACCTGTCATGAGGTGTTTCCAACATTTCTAACAACCAGTTACACCAAATTCCTTTAAAACTTTGGACTGAATAAGCAGTTGGACGATGTCACTTTGATTATTGGTAAAAATGTACAGACGTTATCCCTCTCTTTTTTTTTTTTTAAAGATAAGACTTCATCATAATCAAAGCTATTAATCTGTATACTAACCTGAAATGAAAACAAGCTGTAAGCTGTAACCCTGACAAACAGCATGTTTTTGTTCTGCAAACCGCTCTGGAGGAGGTTTTTCTCATCAACAGTCGTGATGATAAAATAACTGAAGAGAGAGAACAAGAGGCAGAGAGAGAGCGAGTGGTAGAGCGAGCATTGCTTTGTGTAGCCCCGGGCCTCTTGGCCTTGGTGGTCCTCCGTGCGGCCTCAGCTCCTCCTCCTCCCCTCCGGCTGATTTGTCAGAGCAGCTTTGTAGCTGCCAGCCAAAGGCCTCCGAGGTTTACCCACAATCCTCGGAGTGCGCTGGTATCCCTTCAGTCCAGAGGCTGAGGTCAGCCACCCGCCGGCCATGACCACCTCACAAAATTTTTAGGGGGCTCAGATTGAACACAACCACGTCTGAGCGTCTCTCAGAGGACGGCGTGAATAATAAATCAGAATCTGAGGCCTGAAGCTTCTGGAAGGAAACAAAAAGAAAAGTTTTATTTTATTCCCCAACGACGTGAATCAGGTTAGAGAAGGGCCGGTCCTGACATGTGTCTGGAAGACAGCTGTTTGGATTTATATTAAGTTATTTATCTACATGGTGTGATTTTATTTATTAAGTCTTATTTAGTTTTCCACAGTTTAAAAAAAAAAGTAATACAGAGTAAGAATTTGGCAGTTCACACCTGCATTCATATTTTGCAAAGTAAGTAAACTCCTGGAATTCATTCAGTGGGAGAAAGATCATTGATTCATTGTTGAGCTGTCAGACTAGATTCACTTTAACTTTTTTCCATAAAGAGCAGCATTATCTACCATCAACATATGTTTCAACACCAATATAAAACTGTGACAATGCAAATATTTGCACATTGCTCTTTGCTAGACTGCAACCCCATTGTGCTCTGTTTCACTTTGCTTTTTGGCTAACGTGTGCAAATTACGATTTAAACTTCAAAACAAAGTAAAAATCTATGGATATAGATACCTGTTTCCCCTATTTCTGTCTACCATGGAAATACAAATACAAGTTAAAGGGGTCATATTATGCTTTTTCTGGTTTTATATGCTGTGTGTTTTTTCCAAGTGTCCTGTGCATGTTTAGGCACATCTATGTTCAAAGTCCGCGGAAACGCGGCTTCTCCTACGTCCTCCTGTTAGCTGCAGCATTAGCTTCATGTAACGCTCTGTTCTAGCCCCCCTCGAAAATGTTTTGCCAGTGTGACGTCTTGTCAGTGTGATATCACTGATCTAAGCCCATTGGCTCGTTGTGGCAAGCCCAGCAGCTCATGTTGCACGCCCATTAACTTCTGTAGCATGCCCACGATATGCCGTAGCCTGCGGTAGCACAGTAGTGCTAAGGTGCTAATGTTTTTGCTCCCCTCGGAGCCAAAGTGGCTGCATTCCCAATATGGTAAAGGGGGCGTGACATTTCCGAGAACCGTGCTGAGCGACTGACCAATTACGGCAGAGCCGACAGGCCGACCAATCAGATCAGACTTTGCACACGTGGGGACTCTGAACGTGGGCACTTCAGAGCCTTAGAGAGAGAGTCAGAAGCAAGCCGGTGCATGGAGTGGCAGGACATGAAAACAGACACTTTTTTCTAACTTTAGCTATTGTGAACATACTTTAGTAGGTACATAGATTAAATATACGAACCCCAAAAAGGGCATAATATGACCTCTTTAAGGAACCTAAGACTGGGTCATTTCTTGTTTCAAATGAAGATGCTGCAGACAGGGGGCCTAGCGGTTATGTTGTGTACCCCATGTTTGGAAGCTATAGTCCTCATCACAGTAGCTGTGGGTTCTAATCCGACCTCAGACATTTGCTGCATGTCATCCCCCACTCTCTCCTCCATACATGTACTGTCTCCCCTCAGCTATCATATCTTGTAAGAGCAAAAATATATATTTAAAAAAAGATATTGCAGGCGGACTTTATTGTCTAAATCGCAGAAATACTCAATCATATGTTGCCGATTCAGGCACTATTTATTTTGTTCGCAGCAGCTTTTGGTTTAAAGATGACCGAATATCTGTAGTTTTTTATTTTTTAAAGCTTTTCGATACAATAGCTCATTAAAATAATGGAGATTGTATGGCATGGGTCTGAACACCGTTTCCATGGAGAAGAGGCCAGTCATGGACACAAATCTGAGAGAGTGCAAATTCAAACAGGTGTTGCTGTACCATTTGAGCATAATTGTTCTGAAAATCTGCCGCATTTGAACCAAAGTTGAAAGTAAATGGATGCAGATGCAGATTATTTTGAGGTTTTCCAGCACCATCATTTTCAACATCATAAAGCTTGGTGTTTAGATGATTCTTGCTGAAATGGAGACTGGGAGCAAAAGTCTACCTTTAGGTTCTTTATGCAGTTTTCAAACCTTCATTTTTATTCAAAGAAAAAGTAAGTTTGTGACACATTCCATTTTTATTTTATTGCTGATTTAACAGAGAGAATTGAATTGTGACCCAAGCTGTAGATGTTCTCCAACTGTGAGTAACATAATAAAGGCAATAGTCTTAGACTTAAAAGGTCACATATTGTAAAAATACACTTTACCATGGATGTCTAACACTAATATGTGGCCCTAGCTTTTCTACAAGCCCCCCATTTATAATTAAAGTCCATACTCGCAGTCTTTTGCGAAGATGGAAAATATGTGCTCAAACAGGCTGTTTAGAGATTTCCTCTTTATGACATCACAAAGGGCAGTAACCCCTCCCCCATGTAGGTGACACTTCCACAGCTGGGTGTTTGTTCTGCACTCTGAGTCTCACTGTAAAAAATGTGCATAGTGAAAGAAAGTCCACCCCACATCCACTTCCGGAGGGGCGTGGTCAGACACAGCTCATTTGCATTTAAAGCTACAGACACAGAAACAGCCCGTTCTGAGCAGGGCTGAAATAGAAGGGTTTATAGGCATGATCAAATATAGGATTAGAGTGTTTTTTTGGCAAGAAACATCACAGAGGGGTCTTTGGGGAGGCTCTGAGACTAATTTAAGCTGGTTTAAAATGAGAATAGAATGTGACCTTTAATTAAAAGACATTCTGGATAAGATTGTAAGATTTGTGCATTTATACAGTCAATCATCTTTTAAGCATTAGATTCAAAATGATGGAGAAGCTGTGCAAAATCTAAAACAGATAAACATTGGATAATCATATAAATGTTCTGAAAGTGAGCATTAAAAAGTCAAGCATCTTGGTGGGTAAAAAGTTTAGTTAAACAAAAAGTAAGCCACCAACATGTTGTTACTTTAAATGTCAGGTATAAAATAAAACTCTAAAATTCCATAAAATAAAAACACAATGAAGAGCTCGTCTTCACAGATCAGCGGTGATGCTGCCATGGTAATGATGAGAACACTTGAGCCTGCTGTCACACCTGAGTTTTAATTAGCTCGTCGCCTATCAACAGAAAGAAAAAAAACTGCTTGTTAAATGCAAACAGTGAGAAGAAGGCTGCAGTGCAGGAACATTTAAATAGATATCTAAAAAAAATACATACAATGAAGTTCAGACAAATATAGACAGGATCATTATCAGCGGGGGAAAACTTCAAAAACCTTTCACGTAGATGGCTGGAAAAATAAATCAAAGAAAGTTTTAGTAAGTGCATAAACAGTCATCAAATCATCAAAACTGCTGGGGTGGATTTCATTGAAAGCAAAAAGGCCACATTTTTCTCTCCAACAGAAGACAATAGTGAAATTTGGTCAAGTAAACATCTCGTGTGGACCATGGGTTGTGTCATTGTGCAATAAAAAAAACAGTGTGAGCCCAAAACTGAATTGAAATTGTAGACAAACTTCTATTTGGCATTTCGTTTTAATTTGTGAAATTTTGAAAGTTTGTAGATTATCAGCGTACAGAACGACAGGGAACTCTGGATGGTGAGTGCTGCACACTGCAGGTAAGACGCTGGTATCCTCTGATCCAGAACGGTTCTATAAGGTACAATTTTTACAAAGTCCCACTCTTAGCTCTCCAGGTACGTGGACGAGTTTAAACACCTGCACCACCAGGAAAGTTGGGATCTCCTGTCCTCCCGTTTCCATAGAAGTTCCCCCACCTCTCTCTTTCGGACCCGTCTAGTCTCAATCTGCAGGACTTTTGTCCTCTGTGTACTCCAGTTCGCGTCTAAAAGTATCCTTAGGTTTCCACGGCAAATGGAACGCCCAGCTGACCTCATACAACCACACTTCAAAAATACAGAACTGTCCCTTTAAGGTCACACACTTGAATCAGAGATGATACTTGAAAAACACAACTTTGATCATTACCTGACAGCTGCTTGCTTTAGATTCAACTTAGTCCCCCTTTTTTCTTATGATGCATTGTGCAGAGAGATACGGGACCACCGATCAGATATGAACATGTTAACAGCTCTGCGACACTCTCCTGAACGTACCACAGCGGAAAATGTTTGGCAGAGGAGAATTTTGCTCTTTTTCCCCCTCTCACGGTGATGACAATTTCTTCCATCAAATGTAAAAAGTGAAGAGGGAAATTTACTGCACTCGCTCAGGATGAGAGTGTCAGCTAATGGAAATGGAAAATGTGAAGTTTAAATGTGTGTCTTTGTGCAGGTTAGCAGGCAGAGTGCATTTAGCCTCAAGTACATTTTTAGTATCTCCATATCACTCCACTCTCTTTCTATCCATCCATCCATCTATCCATCCTGAGTGCCCTGATGTGTGTTTATGTAATGGTGTTGGTGATAATCAATGCTCTGTATCTGTGTTTTGTAATTTCCTTTATACTTTATAAAATTTATCTGAGGCTAATTATAACTATTGATAATTGGTAATTCATTAAAATAAGGGTAGAAAACAAATAATTAGGTAATGTTTCCAAATCCATAGGACATGATAACTGTCACTGTGAGTTTTTGTGACAATACTGCATACTCTGTTATTAATCAATACATAAATGGACATTTAAACTCTCATTCATCCTTAGAGGTGCATGTACCTCTCATTCATGGAAGGGAAGACATTGTTGTGATGTAATTTAGCATGGTCAGGTCTGTTAGCTCATTTCTCTGCCGGAGTCTTTTATAAACTTCTTCAACTTAAGTCATCTGAGTCTCCCTCAATCATTTTTTTTGTGTGAAGTCAAGTTCTTACAAATGTTCTCAACAATTAAAACACATTTTAATGGCCTTAGAAATGGGTATTATTATTCAATTAAAAGAATGTAAAATTCTGCGATTATCTCCTCAGAGCGTGTACTGACATTTTTTGGGGGTTTTTAAACGATAAATTACACGAGTTTGTTAAGACAGTGCTGTGTTTTAACGTTAGCTCTAGCAGCAGGAGAGTTGTTATGACTGTTACTGCCTGGAGCTTTGTTCTGGCTTGAGGAACAGGGTTGGCTTCATTGTGGTATTTGTCTTTTGTGACTTTTCCAAAGGGTTTCTAGTCATGATCTCAACAACAAACATACTTCAACCAGTCTTTATCACCTTAAAATTATTGGTAAAAGTTAAATAATCATGGGTATTTACACCATGTTTGTCCATGATAAAGCATGATAAAGATTGACACACTAGTGGGTAGAATCAGATCATTTTCCGGTATGGCGAAAATGTGAAATATAGACCAAGTTATGGTTTGATATACAACATCAGTAGGTCGTGCAGCCTTAACAGAGGACTCGATGGACTTCCTGCTCTCTCGTTTCTGTAAAAGCTGTTTTCGGATGTTTGCCGACCCTTTGACTCTAGCTGAATTGTTAATCCCCTCACACTAACGAAAACCAAACTCACGCCCTTGAACAACCCTATGCAGCATTTAAGATGGCGGTCACGCTCTGGTTCAGGTCCACTTCCTCAAAACAGACTAATGATCCCACTCAGAAGGACCACGCTCTCCCCTTTTCCCCTGAAACAATCAGTCCTGGCAACCCCCTGCCGACGATTTATTTATTGTCTCCAACCTAATCAACATTTTGAAATGAGCGGGGCAATGAGAGGTAACCAGGCAACAAACTCCTGCAATATATTTCCAATCTGCGAAAGGGGAAATGAGATATTTCCATTTATTTTTAATTGAAGTCTGAGTTTGTTTGTTCCATCCATCATCTATCCCTCCGCTCCTGGTAAGGTTGAATTTCTCTCCTCCTTTCCCGCTCTCCCATCTCGGTAAATATTACCTTGAGATGAATAACTCCACCAGGTGTTCTTTGCCCCTGAGCCTTCTTTTTTCCACAAATGAAAGTGTGTCTGCTTTGCAGGACCTGTCCATTTGCAAGGTTGATAAGAGAGAGAGAGAGAGCAAGGTCCCTGCTCTATAATTTCATTCACTCGTCCACAAAGAAATCATTTACACTGATCCTCAAATGGCTTCAAATGTGCAGCACACTTTTTTTGTCTGGGCGCTGAGGTCTGCGATAATGTAGGTCTTAACTAGAATCCCTTTTCATCGTCGCCCCTTAATCTTTTCACGTCTGAATGAGCGACTCCAAAAGGATTTTAAAGCCCTAATTTAATCCGCTGCCTAATTTCAAAGTGGCTGTCATATTAACGCTCACTGAGAGCAGCAGAGGAGGCTGAGAATCAAGGTGGGAAAAGACTCGGAGAGAGACTTGTTGCCAGTTTTCTGTCCAAAGTTTATTGAATTTCAAGGAGTCGCCTGTTAAACACTTTGTACTGGCTGTGACCTGTTTTCTATTTGAGATTTAACCCCAGAACATCTACAATAAATAAGGGGAAACATTCTGAAAAGAAGCTGTGCATTCAAACATTTTCAAGTTTATATATCCTCTCTGCAGCTGGATGAGGAAAGGGAATCTTCCAGTCTAAACACGTGATGAAAATATAAAGATAAATATCACTTCAGATGCCAGATATCAATAAAAAACAGCAAAGTCGAATCCACTGGGAAAACCCTGAATTCAGAGAGCTTTGAATTTTGTGTATGGTGTATATTTCGTATAAAACTGGGCCAGCAAGCTTCGGGTGGTGTTTTTATTTCAATGTTACTGTACTGAAGCATCAACAGCTGCTTCACTAAGACAAAACACAATGATTTAAAGGGCTTTTCTTTTATAATAGATTGGTCCACATAATTACATCTCCTGGCAGAAGAAATCAATAAGGGACACACTTTCCCTAACCACAAATAATGTGTAATGGTAAGCCCACTCCATCAATATCACATCTGCAGGAGCAAAACCAGGACTGTGGGTTTAAGTACCTCCAGTGATTTAGTAAGCGTGGTTTCATCTGTGTACAATGCAGTGCATGCAAAATTCAAAATCAATGATGATTCATTAGCTTAAATAAAATGAAAACAGAAGTGGGCCCAAAAAGCTCCCCTGAGCCATGCCACATTAAACTGCTTTTATCTTTGAGTGAATATTGTTAAACTATTCTGAATGATTCCTGTTTGTGAGATAACTTCTTATCAATGCAGCTGCAGGTCTTTCAAACACACAACAAAACATATTTTAATTGCGATTTATGATCAGTGCTTTACAGCTTTTTACTATTGCAGGGGAGATCTAGCACAAGCTGTGGTTTTCTTACTCACCATTGAATGTTGTACTTAAAAGTGAATTTTGTCCTTCCACAGTCATTGGCAAGACAAATTCACTTGATGATATTAAGGCTAAGAGTTATGCATACATTCACATAATTAGAGAGGTGGATGATGTGACTGAAAGGTGAACATTTTGTGGCTGTTTTCCAGGAGGTTTAAGGTCTGCCTCAGCTCCACCTCATGTCTGTTTTTTAGATGGATCTTAGTCAGGTAGTTTCAGCATTTTAAATATGGACACTGCCTTGCTGTGCTTCATAAACCAACCAATGTGTCCACACTATGTCCATGTTTTATACAATCTATGGTGGAGCGGAGTTACTCTGCTTTATACTCTTTACCATATGCCCCAGTTGTCTGTATTGTGTTTTCTCCTGCTTTTTTTTTTTTTTTTTTTACATTTAAACCAGTACTAACCAAACGTCTTTTCGTCATCACCATGCTAAACAAACTGGGAAACCTAACAAGCTGGTTAAAGATGACATTTTTTAGATGGTTTGTGCTTGAAACTAAAATTTTTTTTATTAAAGTCACAACAAATATAATCTATATTGACGGTACAAATGAAAGAAAATCACTTTTTGTCTGGATGTAAAGCTCAACAAACAGTCCTGGCTAGATACAAATTTAAACACTTAGGAAAACAGAAACTCAATTTAAAACTTTTCTGGACTCAATAAGGAAAAATAAATAAACTAGTATGTGGACGGCTGCTGTTTTGTGTATTGGGAGTGACAGCAGTAAATGAAGGATTAACACAGGCAGGTTTATCAGGGATTAAAGTGACATGACGGCTGCTATCTGCCTTTATACTAATATTGACAGACGTTATTGTAGTGTTAATTGTGTGAGGCGTATTGTTGTGGCGGGATTAGGCCTTGTACCTTAACCTTCCCCCTCACCTCCCCCGCTGTAAACACTGTCTGTTTTCCTGTCGTGTTACCTTATTAAATCTAAATTTGTGTTTTCCCTGCTGCCTCCCGCCGAGGTCTTAAGTCTTGTTGTTCATGCTGAAGGCATTCCTACAGCAGGAAGTGGATTAATGCTGTCACTTAATCCCACGATGGCCATTACAGCAGAATGGCCACATCGCAGCCCCCCCTCCCCGTAACACCCCTCAAAATACAAGTGTGCTGGTATCTAATGTGGTGGATTACAACAGATTAACGCCTCATCTGCCTGCCGAGGGGCTGATTAATCCAGCTGCTTGTTTAGTTCGGGATCAGAGGTCATACAGGGTGGGTGTCGGGGATGGAGAATGGGGTGAATCAAATATTGGTTAAACAATAGAAAAGAAGTCCTGAGGGTGTTTTAATGGCAATTTAATGACAACTAAGCAAATGAAGAAACTAAGCAAATGCCAATTTTCATGTTACGTAGCATCACATCACAATAAAAGTTGGAAACTTGACTGTACTGTCTAGACTGTACAATTTATGTGGCACTTTTGACAACAATGCCAAGAAAAACTTCCCTTTTACAGGCAGAAACCTCAAGTAGAACCAGACTCATTGGTGAACAACTGTCTGCCATGACAATACCATGGTGTTTTCCCTGAACTGATTTTCAAAATTGTTTTTGTTGGGTTGTTTCTTACCACAATATTGTAAAAGCATTTAACTTTATAGTCTAACAATTCCTCTAAACAGGCAGAAACTTGAGCAGAACCAGCGACCATGCCTATATGAATCCTATTTTTTGTAAATTAACAAACTATAATGACCAATGCCTGGAAAGTAACCAGTAACTTAATGTCCTAAAACTGCAAATTCTATTTAAAAAAATCTAGAAAGACTTCATAAATGTTGGAAATTTCTATAACTCATTGCTTTAGTACTAAAGGTCCAAACCAATCTTGAGAAAAGTCTGATATTTGGTGTTTTGCTGAAAACTGATTGATAGATTAGATGGGCAGAACCCCAGGCAGAACCAGATTTATAGTACTTACTTAGTATATATGTATCCTTAAAGACCCACCAAAGAGTCCATGCTTCAGGTTTTTCTGTTTGTCTCTAAAAGTGTTTACTGACGCTTTTGCAGAGTAGGCTTCATTTTTTTTTTCCGGGCAAAAAGCTGAAGAAGCAACTTGGTATTTTTAAGTTTTGTCGAAAGTGCTATTCATCTACTGCTTTGCAGGAGAATCGGGTGAGCAAGCGAGGAGTCTGCAAAGTTAGAAACACACTCTAAGCTTCTTAAATCTAATAATATATAACCATGTATAGAGTCTCATTGTGGTAAGGAGGTAGATTTGAAATTGTAGTGTTTGAAAACCCTCACTGATCTCCAACACAACCTTCTTCTCAAAATAAGGTCCCAACATGGTGGTGGCCAAACGCTTTTGAGTTTCAAATAAGCAGGCGACAAACCATTGGTAACATCATGTTCGCTTTATTTATACAGACTGAAACACAGTCGTCCTCTGTGCTCCTCCAGATCCCCATCAGTCATGAACCAACAGTCCACTGTTTCTATTTGTTTCTGTGTGTTTGTGTGTTTGAGGACCCAGCAGGGTGGTCTTAATGGTGGCAGCATATGTCAGCATTAATCTGATTTGGATGACTCAATGCGCACAGAAAAGAGAGAGAGGGATGGATGGGTGGAGCAGATAAAAGATAAAAATGAGTGTATACATAGAGAGAGAGAGAGAGAGGATGAAGCGTGTTATGGGCAGAGCTGTGCAGGGGTTAAGACAGATTGTGTTACTGTGATTTGTGCAGCGTGAAGAGTGTTATGTGGGTCAGCTCTCATTTTAGTGGCTGAGAGGATCAGACACACAAAGGAACACAAAAACACAGTGCTAAATGAGGAATGAAATGCACAAGAATAGCACATTCCCAGTCTTCTGACCACTCAAGGACAGTTATGTAAGCATTTACCTTTCACACACAAATGAATACACTAATTCACACACTTATATATTGTAGGTAGGTTGCCAGGGCGATAAAACGATAACAATAATTATCGCAATATACATTTCCTCAACAGAAATATAACAAATGTTCTATAAAAGTTTGATAGATTTAAACCTGTAATTACACCACCCAAACACTGGGAAATGCACATTAAACGCTAGAAGCCATCCGACATAGAAGAGAATAAGAAAAAGATGACAAACCAGCCAATCATGTCGCATGGATATTGGTAGGCGGGCTTACAGACTATTGCAACGGAATGGAAACACGGCTGAAATGAGAGATAGCGACAACGAGGAAAACGCTTAACCTACCAACGCAAAGCAGAGAGAAAACATTGTCGACAAGAGGCCACTCAACTTCAGGAGTTTGGAGATATTTTGGCTAGTAACAGAGTGACATGCTCTGTAAACTGTGTTGAAGACAAGTGAGGTTAAAACGGTCAACACCACAAACCGGGTAAAATGTGATTGAAGTTAATACCTTTGTTAATGGATTAACACATTCAATTTCTAACTGTGCTGACTTCTGAGTTTAGTGCAAAATATGTCATGTCATTGTGGGATCTCCTATTATGAATGCTCACATCAGTCCCAATATAGAGCCTCCATCTGCTGCACGTGCAAACACAAATTGAACCGGATGTAAGATTTTCCTTCGATAATTTGATGCGGTGTGAAGCTGGGACACTCAGATCAGGTTTCAGCTCAGATGTTCAGTGCCACTCATCAGATATGAGTTTCAGGTGTGTGTGTGTGGATCCATCGGAGACTCAGTCCAGTCTGGCCTCAGACTTCGTGCTGCGGGCGGTTCAACTCTCTGCGGATCAGCCGCTGGCTCTCTCTCTCTCACACACAGCTGCTGCACATCCATACTCCATCCAAACACTCAGGTGTGTTTTAGGATTCAAGGTGACGTCCGGAATATTGTACACAGGTGAGAGAAATTCAGCTGCATGTAAGCATGAAGTTGCTGGCCTCGGTGGGAAATTACCTTTGGCTCCTTCATTTTTTTTTCCTCAATAAAATATTTATTTGTATCTACAATGTCATGATTGCTGCTCATTTATAGAGCCAGACATGGACATGTATGGGACACTTGACCAACCACAATAAGAACATTGTGTAAATATATTTAAAGACTAAATACTCCATGTTTAAAGACTGGGTATCTTGCAGGCTCACTGATAACATCAGGACACAAACTTGGTTCTCAATGTTACATTAAAGCCATTTATTAAGATCACGTGGACTGAAATGTGAAGCTGACATCATGGACAACAAATATATCGGTGTAAGAAGTAAAAAGTTTAAGCGCTTCAAAATTATTCAAGTCAAGTCAAGTCAAGTAGACGTCATGTTTTTTTTCTCATAATACAAAGCTTTATGAGTGTTTTGTGTGTGTGTGTGTACTGACTCACTCAATCAATCACATGTCAACATAATGAAAAACAGCAGTGTGTGTGTGTTTGTGTGTGTGTGTGTCTGTCGTCCGTTCAAACCTGTTCAAGTGGTGATTGACTTTAATTACTAACAGTGATGTGAGGAGCACAATAATAATCCCTCAATCCCTCCACTGCTTTTTTTCTTAATCTTCTCTCTTTAAAATAGTATCGGTGTGTGTGGGCTTTGGTGCGTGCGCTTGTGTGTGGGTGGCTGGGGGTGGGTGTGGGTGTGGGTGTGGGTTTGTGTGCAGTGATATAATGTAGATTGAAAAAAAAGAAAAGACGTCACCTTAATCTCCAGTTTTTTTCTTTGTCACTGTGGTTTCAGTAATCAACAGCGAGGCCCCTGATTGGTCAACCTAGAGACTAAGAGTGAACCTCTGACACCAGTCCCTATCCAATCATGTTTATTGATCGTTTGGTCCGTTCAAATAATGACGATTTTGCTTTGATGTAATTCTGCTTCCACTCTGTGTGTCTGTGTGTGTGTTTGGTAGGTTGCGTGTTTGTGTGTGTGTGTGTGTGTGTGTGTGTGAGAGAGAGATAATGAAGAAATATGTGTTCACTGGTTTCAAATAATTGTTGTTTGATGGAGTTTGACTTCATTTAATTGTATTGGATTCCTTCTGATGTCATAATTCACCCCTTTTAAATGTGTTTTATTTTGAAATGTAGCTGCTTGTGTATCATTCAGATACACTTTCATTAGCATAAACTCTCATTGGGGCGCTCAGTAGGGGGCGCTCTGAGGAAATAGGGTTATGAAACATTGTTCTTATCTAGTCACACATATCTCATTACACCTACTATAAGCCACCTACACCTGACAAATCCACATTTTACTTTTTAAAATCTGATTCTGGCCTTGTTTTGCACGATGTATCTGATGTTTATATGCACATGTCATGTGCATTTGGCTAAAATGTTTTTTATATAAACTTTGGATTGATATATCACTCACAATAACTATAAAGTTACAGTTAAGAATACCTTAATAAGGACATGTGATTAGATGTATCTGGAATGTGTGTACGTGACATATTCAAAAGGTATGATTACCACTGTGAAATTTCTCCCAGAATGCACCTTGTTTTTTGTTTATATGTTTGTCCTGACTTGACTTTGATGTTAATTTCTGTAAAAAAGTAAGTGGTGATATAGAGAGAGTGTGTGTGTGTGTGTGTGTGTGTGTGTGTGTGTGTGTGTGTGTGTGTGTGTGTGTGTGTGTGTTAAAAGCAGCTGTTAGCTTGCGTGCCGTCACATGTTGGGAGGCTCAGTAATCAGTTTGTGTTAGCGATGTAGCTCGTTAAAAATGCATGCGGCCGCGGTGCGAGCATCTTTAATTAAACATGAGTTATCCGCTGTTATTCCAGCATGAATTCTTCATGATCGTTCTGCTGCCAATTAACACTGAACATCTCTCACACACACACGTCTCAGGTTAATGTGTTAGGATCTCCAGCAGTCATTTGTATTTTTCATCACGCAGATTGTCATCACTTTCTCCATGTCAGGGGTGAGAGAGGAGCGTAATGGTGAAGTCTCACTTTGACAGCATGAAACTTCTCCGACATCTTAACACCTTCAGCTTTGCACCTGCAGTGACGAGCATGAATCGGAGACACTTTGTCTAACCCTGTTATTTCCTCACACTGGGTTGTATTTCAATCTTTTCCTGAACAAAAATGTGTTAAGAAATCAATATCACATTCTTAAAAATCTTGCAAATGAGTGTAAAACATTCAAAAGTTTGACTCATTAAATGTCAGTTTAGCTTGGAACACATCTGTAATTGTTTAGAGTGATTCACATGTTTGTGTACTAATGGGTCATGTGTTTTTTGGGAAGTTTCCCCGCTTTCATTGTCATCATGCACTGACTTTGGTTCTTAAAAACTCATGTCCCCATTTGATCCCCCAAATCACTTATTTGCATCCCAAAATACCACCCTTCAAGGACCTTCTCATATATTCCAAATAAACATCATCTCCAACACATCAGCTTGTAGTTGTCTTTAGTTACATTTGCAAAAGGAAGATTCAGAAATCTAACGTTGAATTTACAACAAGCTCTAAATATACATTTGTTTTACACTTGAAAAGCTATAAGAGAGTCTCTGAAAAGGGTTGAGGTTACATCCCATCATCATTATTATTTTATTTAATATTAATATAATAACTTAATTTATACACCACCTTCAAAAACACAGGCTTACAAAGTGCTTTGACATACAAGAAAAAGTAACTTTAGAACAACGCATAAGAACCCAAACATATAAGAACCAAAGGAAAATGTAAATTAACATAGGAAACCAAAAGAAAAAGAACCCATACAACAAAAGACACAACCAACATACCACAAGAACATCCTAAGAACCCAGGCAATACAAGAACCCAACCACATGAACTGAGACCAAGGGGACCAAATATGTAAGATGCTGTAAGTACACACCCAACCCATTTGGTTTGGTTAGTGAACTTAAGTCTGTTTGATGTCTGTGTAGGTCCTCAGTCATCCAGGTCATGGTACATTCGAAGCTTTATCCAAAGCCAACTGGACTGGTTAAAGATCTTGATCTTCAATCAGTCCAGTTGCCTCTGGATCAAGCATCAAATCAAGTCTGTTTGCCAAGTTAGTGTGGTTCGCTTGCGCTGGTGTGAAAGCTGTCAATCGAACCCTGGTGTCAATCAGACTGTGACCGGAGCCGACATCAATCCGTGTAGTTGTATACAGTATCCACTTTGAAATTGGAAAATTGGCTTTGGAGCAGCCGCAGCGAGACAGGAGCCAATCAGTCTTTGTTCACCTAATTTTGCCAAATTAGAGAGCATTTTCCTTGCGCTTAACACATTTTGGTCCACTTGTTAATATCCCCGTGTAAACACAGACTAGACTTGATTTAAAATGAAACAAATAGACTATCAACAACAAATAGAACAGACCATAAAATATAATGTGTGAATAAGACCGATTTTGTGTGAAAAATGCCTTGTAACTGCAAAGTATTGCCGACATGTGCTGTGTGTCTATTACTAATGACAAACATATAACCCTGTGCTGCTTGACTGAGCTCCTGCAGCTCTGTTTCTGAGATCAGATCATCTGTAACCAATGACAATAACAGTAGGAACTCGAGTCTCCTCCACTCAGGGTCAAAGGGCTTCATATTTAAATAACTCTCTGCATATTTCCTCCTCTGGTATTTACTAATTAGCAGATCATTGCTCTTCTTCTTCTTCTTCTTGTGCAGCCTGCTACAGAAAAAGCCACAGCTTGAGTTTTATCACACAAAATCATGAAATCCAACTTCAGAGCTCCGGAGAGGAAATTGAACTTATTATCGGACGTACCTTCAGCTATTAATTTGCACGCTTATTTTAAATTTGTGTAATTATTTCCCACCTGTGGCTCTTGTTTCAGCCCCAGCTGTCTGAGCAGGAGAACGTCTCCATGAAAAGACTTTTTTCCCCCGCTTTCAAGACACAAAATATCCGATGTGAGAAAAGAGCAGGTGTCACTAATCACATTAATGATCCGCAGAATGGATCAGAAACATCACCGTCACAGCGAGGAATAGAAGAGATGAAATTAGATTCATTTTCTTCTCATATCTTCTTTTGTTCAGATTGTTTGAGTTACCTGCTCCGACGCTGACGAATCATTGACTTCCCGTGTTTATCCAGGCCTGCTGAATCAATGTTAATGTGTTTTATTAAATGTTAACTCGCTGCTAATGCTGCTCCTCTTCCTGATTAAATATTGACAGAAGAGCGTCATGCTTCGCTGGCTTTCTCAAAGTGTCGATCACACCTAAATCACAACAGAACATGTTTTAATATCAGTAATGACACTTCCTGCTTTCAGGAATTATCCCCAAAAGTGAATAAATATATAAAAAAACTATTAAAAGTATTCCTTTTGAAACAGAGATTACTGTATTTTAAGGTGATTTTGAGGCAACAGATCAAGTTAAAATGTTAAATACAAGAAAGAAAAAGTAGCTTATTTCCACACCCAGAAGTTACAGAGTAATATGATAATTTATTGGGGGACTTGGGTTGGGAGGGAACCCCCCTGGAGGGTCACCGGTTCAAGTCCTGATGCGGACCATAATATGGAATTTGTTCTGGTACCTGAGGTGCCAGAGCAACTTACCAAGTACTGCCGAGGTGCCCTTGAGCAAGGCACTGGACCCCCAACCGCTCTGGTACGCTCCCTGTGTAGCAGTGTTAGCAGTGTGTAGCATCCCCGCTCTGACATCTCTCCACTAATGCATGTCCACAGGTCCTGTTTGTGCATGTGTGTGAGAATCATGTCTTTAAAATAACAGAGATTAATAAAAAATTTAAAAAATCCCCCCAAAAAATAATTGGAGCACAGTATAGTCCCTTCACATACTGATAGTTACATCAGCATGTAAACAGTGATCAGATACACCTGTGGAGGTGACCACACATAAAGGAACTCACCATGCATGCCTCACTTTGCACTAAAAGACAGATTGAAATGTTTGAATACATAATTTCTGTCTATTCATCCTGAATATGATTCAATTATTATATTGTTCAAGTAGTGTTTGGAGGACATTTCTCCATTTTCTCCTCTGCTGGAGAAACTATTAAGCCACTTAAAAGTCCTCCTCACTACTCCTAACAGAAGCTTTGTGAATAACTTTGATCTTTACAAGGATCTAGTCTTCACTTTAAGGGCCAATTCTTAGAAAATGTTAAGATTCTAAGAGTTCTCTTAGAAGTGGGTTACTATGGTAGCAACTCTTTGTGTATCGGAAGCTGGTTTCAAAGATACGACTGAAAGATAAGAAGAAAAGAAAACATATCATAAAATAAACTATGAGCTGTGGTCGAGAGAGCGTTCACTGCTGGAGCTTCAGTTCCCCTGAGAGTCGGGCCAGGTCCTCTCAGATGAATATGAGTGAGGGGAGGACACTAAGCCAAGTGGCATCAATTGCAGATTTCAGATTGAACAATTATTCTCTGTTTCTCCGATCACTCTTATGTTTGCCCATCACCAAGAGGGACATCTTCAACTTTTCTGTCTCCCATTGCTATCATAAAAAAGTCTTCTATATGAAGAAGCTTTCGCCAGATGTTTCTTGATTTCAAACTCTTCAGTCCTCCAAACTATGATATTTGTTTCCTGGCTTTGAAATGTCACTCTCTTGCTGTTTTTTACTTCCTTACAAGAGTCCCCTTTCCCATCTTTAATACCTATGAGAAGCTACACAACATTTAATAATAAGAAGCAGAAAAATCTGGATTGCTACTGCTAACGTTTGTGCTTATTTTCAGGGTGAGGTTAATCTCGTGTTTCTGGAGGAGGAGAAGAGAATGCTGGAGGTTTAATTTCCCGCTGTGAGGTGCTCCTCTGCCTCCCCCTCTGTCTGTGGTCAGTCTTTATCGGAGGGCGAGCGAGGTTACAATGACATAATGGAGAGGGAGGGCTGGTAGAGGTGAGGATTTTGAATGACTGTTTGACTTCACCCCGACTGTTTGCGGAGTCGGTGCAGTGACGGACCACCAATCATAACTCTGCAGGATACCTTCGATGTTTTTGGTGAGGCAGTAAATTCCACCCACATCCGTCTGAGACGCTCCGAAATCCGCTTCTGTTGAGTTTTTGTGTTGCCCTCTCGCCTGTGAATCCCAGCTCGTACATGTGCAATGAGGGTCAGTGTGAGGGAGGAGGATGAGAGGACGGATTCTCGAAGCTTTCCTGAATGCATCTCCGCTCCTGTTTTATTCTCCTGCTGCATAGCGAGGCGAGGAGCGGCTTTCACCCCGTGTAGGAGGCAGAGGAGAGGAAGAACAGCTAATTATTTATCCATTCAGAGGAGAGAGATGGAGGAACATGTAGGACCGGGTCAGGCTTTCCTCAGGCCACTCCTCGCTCTGGGTCGCCACGGTAATCAAACCCGAACCACGATCTTCATCTCTGATAGAACCCTCCCTCGGTCTGGTGATCCCGCAGCTCAGAGGTCAGAGGTCAAACACAGTAACTCTGACAGAGGTCTCCCACTGAACACATTACTCAGACTAATGTGTGTGTTTTCTCTCTCGACCTGCAGGAACGCAGCAGCTCACCTCCACACACGGCTGCTCTCATTAGAACAACAGGAACAGACAGCAGTGCGAAGAGGCTAAAGGTTAGCCTACATCGCTAACCTTCAGTATAAGGTCCCTTCCCCTCGCCTCTTTCCACCTCCTCTATGGTTTACTTCTTTTGCTTCAGTTTCGGAGATGTAACAAAGACTCAAATTAACTGAAACATCGACTTCATTTTCATTATCACCAGAGGAAAAAAACGACAGAAGAAAGTTTTATGTCTGCTTTACACTTTCAGGGAAATTCTTGTATTTTCAAATCTGGGACCTGTTGACATATTTTGATCTAAATTATTAACAGGTATAATTTTTTGTTGTTGTAATTTCTCCAGTAGTTTTAAGTGGAAGACATTTTTTTTTTTATAGAGTTATTTTTGGTCTTTTTGTGCCTTTAATGGAGAGATAGGACAGTGGATAGAGTCGGAAATTAGGGAGAGAGAGAGTGGGGAAAGACATGCGGGAAAGCAGCCACAGGCTGGATTTGAACCTGGGCCGCCCGCTTGGAAGACTATATAGCCTCCATACATGGGGCGCGCGCACTAACCACTTGTCATGATTTGGTCTTATTTAGTTTTGTACTTCAGCGTTTAGGTTTCCATGTTTTAATTTCTCCGGTTTATCCTTGTGTTGCTTGTTTCCCTTTTTGTTTTTGTCCTAATGTTTCATAGTTTAGTCTTCAGTGTTATTTTGTAATTTCATATCCTTGTGTCCCTCTCTGTTCTAGTGTGTTTTGTTAGACTCTTGAGTTCTGTGTGTCTTTAGTGTTTCATGATTTATTTTGTATTGTCCTCAGTGTTTCTGGTCTTGTGTTTCTCCCTGCCTTGATTGCCCTCACCTGTGTCGTTAGTCTCACCTGTGTCTGATTACCCCATGTCTATTTAGTCTCTGTGTTTCTTCCCTTCTGTGTCAGTTCGTTGTTGTTTGTTGTATGTCAGTTTACCCGTGGCTCCTTGTTTTCTCCTGTTGGATTTTGAACTAAGTTTTTGTTTGCCTTTTTGTTCAAATAAATATTTTTATTTTTTCATTCTGCATTTGGGTCCAGTTCCTGATTTTCCACAACCTTGACACCACTGCGCCACCAGCGCCCCGGAATAATTTTTTTTAAAGCGTGGACAGAAAAATCATAAATGGTAAATGGACTTGAGCTTGGAAAACGCTTTTACAGTCTACTGATGGTGCGTTCGATGTACCTTGGGACACGTTGCCGGTAATGACATCACACCTGAGTTCACTGCGTTCCAGTTACGCCTCCATGAGTACCTTTGTTTTGTTAGCTAATCCCTGTCGATGACAACACACAACAATGTCACAAAAATGTCCACAAACAAAACTTGCAAAAAAAACATTTGCTGATTGATTTAATTACACAAAAAGAGGACTAGGTTGCTAATAAACACAATAGTTACAGCTTTAACGTTAATGTTGATGCACGTAGCAGCCATGTTGGATTTTAAGTTGGACTACTGAAGTTGCTATGTGTTTCTGCATTCCTGATGACATATCAGACCAATTTCTGACTGGAAACGATGCGCCTCGCCAACTAACATCTACGCAGCCTGTAGTAAAACCATGATACCTGTGACATTTGTGTTATCTAAAGTGCATTTCTTGGCTCTGAATAAAATCTATACACATTTCATTAGTTAAATCAACATGATAATGCATCAATAGTATATAGAACCAGAAACATTCCTTCTGTCCATCTGCAAACATCCCAGCACACACAGCTATATTTCCCGTCCTCCAGTCCTTTCCTGTCGTTTTCAGCGTACAAACAGTGTGGGATTGTGGGTAAATCTCTCCGGCACAGAGTGCAGAGCTGCAGGAGATCAGACAGTGAGTATTAAGGGCTGAAAAAGTTTGAGCGAGCCCTGCAGCACTGAGAGGTTTCACCGTGGGACGGTCCTGCAGAGTCTCACTCTGATGTGTCAGCGTGTGATGGTGTTACACCGGGACCAGACCTGTGAGATTCAAGCACACTTTAGAAAAAGTTATTTGAAATGTGTATGGACTTATTCAAAATGCCTACACTATAAGCCTACAGATTCTGGGGTTAAATGCAGATCAGTTGGAAAGTGACACAGTTTGCATGTGAGAAGAGTTCTGGTTTCCAATCGTAGCATGATTGAATTCTGTACTTTTTCAGCAGGTAAACAGTCTGTGTTGAGAGCGAAAGTGTTGGAACACAAACAGCTATAATGCAATCCTGGAAACCATCTTTCTCACATTGGATTACACATTTTAAGGAAGCTCTAGTGTATGTTCAGTCAGAAGACTATTTGCCCTCAAGCCATGGCTATTTCTCATTCATTCCTCTCACGGACGATAACTCAAGTTTCAGTTTGCCATTCTCTGGGGCCGTCATTTCCTGGGGCTGTCATTGGGTGATCAGCCGTCTCGTCAGCTGACCTCATCTTACCAATTGCATGACGCCCCTCCCTCATTGTCAGCCTATCATCGCTCTGTTCCCTTTTCAAATATGAATCTTTCTCTGCCTTTAGTTCCCTCATGCTGATGCCCCTCCACGTCCCCATCTCCCCCCATCTTTGAAGAATCATCATCCATCACTTTTCACCCACCTAGTCTCAACATGTCATCAGGCTTCACCACCACCAGTGTCTGGACTCCATGGGAGGACTATTCTGTTGCCACTCAAACACATCAATCACATTTATTTATAAAGCACATTTGAAAACAGCAACAGCTGACCAAAGTGCTGTACATGAAACAAGAGAGCAATACAGATTCAAAAACAAAACAAAAATAAAAATCACAAGGCAAAACTCACACATTCATGTTTGCCTACACACATGCACACAGAATACTAACAATATAATGAGACAATAATATTATACGACATTTGAATCAAATCAAATCAAATATTACTCCAAGGTTCTTAGCGTGTGGCTTGATGAGGGAGGAAAGACCTAAGCTGCTTGGGACCTATTTTATGGCTTCATAAGGGGCCAAAAAGAACCACTTCAGTTTTGTTCTCATTCAGCTGTAAGAGATTCTTGGCCATCCAGCATTTGATGTCTTCCAGGCACTGTATAAGAGAATTTAAGTCTGATTGATTTTTTGGGTTTATGGGTAGGTATAGTTGGGTATCATCTGCGTAACAGTGATAAAACGGCTCCTCCTTACTTTAACTCTCTCATCCAGGTCTACACTCCCTCCCGCCCACTACGCTCTGCCAATGAAAGGTGTCTGATCCAACCTTCACAACAGGGTCCTAAGTCTCTGACTAGACTCTTCTCCTCTGTCGCCCCCAGGTGGTGGAATGAACTTCCAAACTCCATTTGATCTGCAGAGTCCCTCTGCACCTTTAAGAAAAAGCTAAAGACCCAGCTCTTTCATGAATACCTACTAACTTAATGATGATGGTCTCCATATTATTGATGATGATGATGGTTGTGACGATTGTTGTTGTTTGATAACGATGACTTATAAGATGGTTTCTATACTGATTAGAGCTCTCAAGAACTGCCTTCAATGTTGTGCTTTGCCTCTGGTCACTTCCTGTCAGCACATGTGTGTCCAATCAGACTCAAAGCTGATCATTTGCTCTTACTGACATTGTTCCTTTTTTTCTAGATCCTTGCTTGTGTTGTACTCACTCTCTGATGTACGTCGCTTTGGATAAAAGCGTCTGCTAAGTGAATTGTAGAATTGTAGAATTGTAAGAAACCACTCCATAGCACCAAGGTGCCTCTGTCAAGTAACAAGTCTTTGTTATCTATTGTAATACTTTATTACCTTGTCTCTCCTGATTGGACTCTTTAATAAAACGATGCCTCAGGTGGGTAAAGTCCACAGAAGAACAGATTCACGTGTCGGTTTGAAGCAGACACTCATGGTTAAAGACAGTTCAATGTGTTAGTGGCCTTGGGGACTAAGTAACAACATTTCTTCCTCATTGTCGTTTATCCTCAACATTGTTATACCATGGAATAAATCCTCCTCTCCTTGTTGGGAGCTTTTTGGATTGAAAAACTCCACCAACCACACCAACAAGTGACGCAGTATGGATGCAAGTTTGACAAAATCAGCTGTACTAGCTTGAGCTTAACTGTAGCCCGCTACGCTGACTGTGTTAGCAGGTATATTCATTTAACAATCTCAGAACAAAGTTTATTTGACTTATTTTATCAGGCAGATAAGCCGCCAAGGACTGCATCCGATTCTGCCACAACCTTTCTCAACCCATCGTCCTGCCGCGGTCAAATTTTAAAACCTGTCCTCTCTCTTCTACAGTCAGTTTGTCATTTCAGTGTGATCGCTGCAACCCTCCTCCGCCCCAGTCACCTCCAGTCCAGCTCAGCAGAGTTCAGATCACATCTTGCATTATTCTAACACTAGCACCACCACCAGTGTCCTGACTCCAAAGGGGGGTATCCTACCTTGCTGTCGGCCTCGCTAGCCCTCTGAGTCATCATGACGGAGTCTAATCGCCAGTTGATTTTTTCCTAAACTGTTAAATAAATAACTGTCAAGTCTCTTCTGATTGAATTGGTTTGGCGTCAAAAGTCTGTCAAACTCCATGTTCTTTCTGTGTGGTACTGGAAAGAGCGCTCCTATTGGTCAATCACAGTTTTACTTCTTTAGAAATCACTATTTGCATGTGCCAGGACTAAATACACTTACATTATGAAACATATTACATTTTATCATATCATCAAGACAAGGAACAGATGGGATGAGTTTTATGACCAGCTTACATCAACTCCAGCAAAATGTGAATTATTTTTTTAAACGTTTGTTATTGACGTTGGGAAATTGTTGAAGGGAAATATATGACATTCTTAAACATTTTAGTGCATATATACTAAAAGACTTCCTTGTGTTTCACAGGTTTATGTTCAAAATAAAACAACGTAAACAAGTTGTCAATTTTTTTCTGAGGAAAACAAACCAGAGCTGAGATTAAATACAGATCATAAACGGACTTAAAACTCAAACATCTGTCTGAGTCGGAGGATTACTGAACCCCATAAATCCATAAATACTCCTGTTTGGATTATTCATCATATTACCATACTTACATTAATGCAGTTGTTAACCTACATATTCAACATTAACACATTAGCTTCTGTTATTGGTGTTTATGGAGTTACTTTGGTGAGAACTGGTTTATTTTGAGGATTTCTTTGTTTACTACAAAACTCTCTCACTTGTGTGTTTCTGTTTATTTCTAAATATTTGAGGTCACAGGATTGTCTGTAGTGAAAACTGCTGTAAATAAGCTCTATAGAAATATACTCATAATTAAAAATTCATTTATACATATATGTATGCACTGTATGTATTTTTTATAGTGAGTTTTTTCTTTTTCTTTTTACATTAAAATCACTCCTGCACACTGGACCCTTTAATCCTTATATCCCTAATTGTCTCATTTGTAACAGTCTGTTAAGGAACTTATTTAAAAATGGTTTATGTATAATCATTATGTGCTTCAAATATTTATAAACTGATCTGTTCAATGTTTTATGTCGTGTTTTGACTCACTGTGATGCAACAGCTGTAACTTTCATTTCCTTTGAAAGGATTAATAAAGTATTTATCTCCCAATTATTTCTTTTTTAAGTCAACATTACCAAACTGTGAAATGCTTTCATATTTTTAGCATTCAGTGCATCTACAAAGGGTATAACTCAATTAGCAGATATAAATATGGAAAAAACACACACTGATGTGTTCAACCTGTCGAGGTTCCCTTTTAATGATCACATTAAAAACCTGAGTTTGATCCGAATTGTCAGATTGTCAGGAAAGATCATGATCTATCAGTCAGTGTGTGTCAAACACAAAGAGATGATGACTTCTGACATAAATGTAATGTTTGAAATCAGTGAGAGAGCTGAAGTGTGACAGTGACGGACAGGAATCTGTGAGCGAACACTGACACACACTGATGTCCGATCCTTTTCAGCTGCTGTTGTACTTTCAGGTCAAAGGTCATGAACTAATGATATTAAAATTAAATTATTTAAATGGGGAAAAGAAAACAGGCTTTTATATTCTTTAAGAAAACACTTTGAGGGACAATAATGAGACAAACAAACATTTGAAGAAATGTTTATCACAACTGATAAATACAAGTGAATCATAACAGTAATGATTCAGATAAGAAGTAACAGGACAGAACTTAATCAGGACTTTTTGTCATTCAATGTTGTTTTGAAACCTCCTTTGTGTTTATTGATTTATTTCCTTCTTCATTTTTGTTTTCCTTCTCAGATGTTTTAAGTGTCTTTAAAATACTTGTCAATAAAAAATAATCTTAATACTAATACAAACTCAATCAATCAAAATCAGAAAAATACAAAAGAGGCTCTATGAGTAATCAGAGTCATCTGTCAGTTTGTAAAGATACAAAAAAAAAGTCTGAGAGTAACGTCAGAGTGAAAAAGAAAATGACTCACAACTTAAATAACGGTTTCTTTTTAATTCATTTCAGTCAATGAAAGTGAAACAACGGTTGTAAAACACATCAGATAATAATGTTTATATTTGGCATTTCAATGTGGATTTTAACCTGAAAATATTATTTTTATGGGCCACTGATGGCCTAGCGGTTAGGTCATGCCCCATGTACAGAGAATATGGTCCTCTAATTGGGCAACCCGGGCGGGTTCAAGACTGACCTGCAGCTCCTTTCCCGCATGTCATTCCCCATCTCTCTCCTGATTTTCCTACTCTATCCACTGTCCTATCGAATACAAGCAAAAACTATATACAAACAAATGTTGAATATTTTAGCTGGAGTTCTTGTTAGTTATGTCAGATTCAAATGAGAGAATAGACGTTTGTTTTAAACGTAGAGCTTCATCGATCAATCATATCAAAAGCCTTCGATAGATGTCATGCTTTGTCAAGACAGAAAACATCCATTTTTTTTCATAAACATTTAAGTTAAATTCTACTCTGAAAGGTTTAGTTTGAAAAAGTATGAGCACATTTGGATATTAAAATGAAATATGACAGAGTTTTGCTGTGCGTGTATTCATCATGTTTGATTCTGCACAGCGTCAGTCTCTTCATCAAATACTTGAAAAGATAAAAACTTTTCATTTTTCACACTTTCAAGGACTGCAGTAAAAGCGCTCCGCGTCTTTGTTTTGACATTTCAGACAGGAATGTTTTTTTGCTAATTAGTTTTTTTTTTTTTTTTTTTTTTTTTTATGAAATGAAAGCGTCGAGCGGATCGGAGGAGGAACGGGCGGCCTTGATGGCAACGCTAAACTTTTTGTCCTTCTTTAATCACATCAGTCAGAGGAAGATTAGAGCTTGTTTCTTTTATTAATATCCACATGTGTTTGTGAAGGGAAGATGTGTTCACACAAAGAATCAATATGTAGATTTAATCAAAAAGATGATTAATGAAGGAAGAAGAGGAAGAACTTTTTCTTACTGTTGCTAAAGAAAACTTTTTGCTTTGAAGATGGAAAAGTTTGCTGTATTCTGCCCCAAATGTTCTCATTGATTACAATAAAACAATTGAAGCTCACATTGTTGCCAGAGTAATTGTCAAAGATTTATCTTAAACCATCAATATTTGGCCTTCAATTAAATGATTCCCAATGTTATGTCCCGCCTTCTATCGTGTGATTGGTTCTATCCTGTTTCAGTAGAAAATACGACATGGACATGGCAATTAAATACTGTGGAAGTTCCCTTTCATGGGGACTCTAACACATGGGACACAGGTCAAACTATTAAGTTAAATAGACATCAAATATAGTTTTGTGTCGTGAGTGTGTCGTGATGGTAAATATCTTGCTGATTTATGTCCAAGTTTTCATTTTTACCTTTAGTTTTGCTTCAATTTGTTATTTGGTACAAAAAAGACCAAATGTAATGTCATGATTGACAGCTCTGTGGACAAATACAGCTCCTTACAGCCTGCCGCCTTTCCATGTAGATACTTACAATACAGCCATAAAACTTTCCATAACCGTGAGTATCTGCAACAAAGTGACACAAGAATCTGTTCTGCTGTGGACTGGATACCCGATTGAGGCTCATTTGATGTTTTATTGGTAAGTTTAATGCGTTGTGTGGTAAGCGGAAGGGGCGGGACTTAAATTGTGCGGTTTGACCAGCCAACTTCCTGCTAAGCATGTCTTGGCTTCAAATGACATCACCAGCGCAAAAAAATGTCAGCGCCCATTGTGAGCTATTTTGGCTTCAATATACTACAACTGAAGCAGACAGAGAAGAGCTGTCCATATTTATATATATTCAATGATAGCAAGGGTCTAATAGAACGTGTTGCCTTTTTGCTACTTTTATATTCTTTTCACATCAATGGAATTTTGGTTTTACTAATCGTATAATCCTTGTGCTGCTGATATTCTTTATGATACTCTTGATTAGGTTTTGATCAGCTCAAAGAGATCTTATTTCCCCGGCTTGTTTTCATGATGACAGAAATACACAAAACAACACAGACACATGTTGAGAATCAATATGTGGATACAGGAGGTTTCTCCCTCCTCCTCCTCCTCTTCCTCAGACAGGACGTGCTGATGGAATCAAAGCGGTGTCGATGTCGCCTTTGAAGTCAAGATGAAGAGATGAAAGGAGCTCTGACCTCTCTCTCTCTCTCTCTCTCTCTCTCTCCCTCCCTCCCTCATATTCACTCTCCCTTTCCTCGTCACTCCTTCAATTTCCCTCTCAGCAAGGATATCGTCATCATTGTTCTGCCGACTAATATAAGAGTCTGCATCCCCGCCTTCCATTAGGCGGAGGATAAATATGGTTGTGATGCTTTTTGCATGAGTCGGGACATAGTTTGCCAGCATGAAAGGGTGCAAATGTGTAAATAAGCGACCTGTTTCTATGCCAATAACACAAAATATGCCTATACCAAGACCCCTTAAAGGAAGAATGTGCAACTTTTTGATCCAGTCGATGTCACCCCTAAGCAGCAGCATTAAACCAAAACAAACAACAAACTGCTGTTTGGCGACATCGCCGCTATCCTGAAGCCTCCTGTGGCACACCTCCAACCCCTCTCCACTCGCGCTCGACTGAAGGAGTTATCAATTAGAACACACCATAATTACGCACCATTAAGCACAAGCAGCGGACAAAATTGTCCTTAGGTCGAGCGGCAATTGCCTGTGGTCGGCATTGTTGTGTTAGCAGGCTAATGTTAGCACACTTTGATTAACTCACAGCTTCATATTGCACTTAAATTGACATAGAATGGCCGTGAGCCAAATAAGCAGTGAGTAGACTGTGTTGTTCTTCTTCTCTTTAGTCCTTGACTGAATCAGCTTTATATGTAAGGCTGTCCCGTCCATGTAAACATGATGTAAACACAGTCATGACTCAGAGAGACATTTGCAGAGGATATACTTGATTACTGAGATGAGATGAGCTTCAACTTTATTGTCATTACACATATACAAGTATAGAGTAGCGAAATGAGGTTTGGCATCTCAAATAAGCAGAAAGTGCAAGAATCTGTGCTATGTACAAGTAATTACAAAATTTACAGATGTAGACTAAAAAAAGTGAATTATTGGGTATATATGGCTGGATTAATGGGATGCTATAAATATAAATATATGCTATAAATATAAGTATATTCTTCAGATTATAATATACAGATTAAGGTGCAGTGAGCATGCTATACTAGTTTACAGATAATATACAGAATATGGACATATTTTACAGGTCGATAACTTATTGAGGTGATATGAACATACTATAATACAGGTGGATGAGAGATGTGTGTGTATGACCAGGAGGAGTGGTGGGAGGTACTGCTGTATTTATGTGTAAAATGTCACACATTCTGGCTTTAAGGTTGATTTTTTAGGATCTTAAGAATAAATTGAATCGTATTTGTTACATATTAAGTTACTGGATGGGTGACAAAAAGAGTCCTGAAGTGAAACTTGCACTAATGTAAATATAAGAACTCTGTACTTTTTATTTTAATTTTCGATGTCGAGCAAAAGAAGTTGCTGATTATTTTGTAGTCTTTCATTTTTTACATCAAATATTGATTTCTGGACTATTCCCAGGGTAAACATTAGTTGTAGGTGGTTTAAAAATATGAACCTGTATTGTTGCACTCTTCACTGTCTGTGGTTTTTAGTTTCCACAAATTAAGGTCTTTTTATAGCCAGAGAAAAAAATGAAACACATTTTAGCAGCGGGGCCTCTTGATTTTTTTCCAGAGCCGTAAAAATATAAGCCAGGTTAAAATAAACAAACTGAATATCTAGACTCTCCATTATAGTCTCCACTCTTCCATTAGACATGAAGATGTGCACGCTGTCTGTCTGTAATAGTTTGATTTTGTGTTTTTGTTCCTTGCTGACAAACAATATTAGCACCAGGAGGCCAATCTCTGAGCCGACCCCGCTCACAGCTCTGAAGGTGAGTGTGTGTAAGCTGTGTTAGCGAGCATGTTAGCGTCGGTCGGTGCGTAGGCGGGACCTGTGTGGGTTGCAGGGCAGCGTCTCATTGGCTGCCGGCAGGTGTGTTTTCTGAGTGGCGTCTCTCTAATGAGCGCTTGTGGGAATGGGACCGCGGACCTGCGCTCTAACATGGCCGCGGGCAAAAAAAGGCCTCCATCTCCCATCATGCCCTCCTCGCACTTCATCCAGCTGTGGCTCACGTTGCATTCAGGGCACCTGGGAGAGACGGTAAAAGGCGCTTTGCTCTGAGTGAAAATACCATAAAGCTCGCTGTTCAGACTATAAATACAACATCGATTCTGTTTGGCTCAGCTTTAGGACAATAAAAACAAAAGATGGTACACTTCAGCTCTTATTTTAGGTGGTAAAGAAATGGACAAAAAAACAGCTTTGGCTCACTTTGTGTACAAAAAATCCTGCAGATAAACTTGGCTCCCAGATGGTACATGCTGTACAAAACACCCAACAACTATTTTGGATTGTTTGGATCAGATTTTGGACAGGGACTGCTACAAACCACTTCACTCCTTTCAGCTTTTCTATCCTTAATAATGCAAAAAAAAAGAAAAAGAGGACACAGTTTGACTCAGTAAGGAAGGTAAAGAGAACAGAAAACACATTTCAACTCACATGTTGGTGTCAGATACTGCAGAAAGGAGACAAAGAAAACCTAAAAGATTGTTTTTCAGATGGTTCTGTATGCTCTACAGTGAAATAAGTCAACACAATTGGACAAGTCATTAAAGAAAAAACATTTTCTGATCTTCAGTTCTGCTTGGATTTGGATAGTAAATATCACATTGAATACTTTTGGAGATTAAATGTGACATCAGCTTGGCTTATTGAGACAGCCTTTCTGAAATTAGTTATGGGCTATTATCTAATCTCTTAAAACACACATCTCTCATGAGTGCAGAATCTATATTTGTGTCCAAAAGTGTTTCTTGGGTCCATTTGTAGCACAATAAATGAACTGTATGCTTAGAAAAGGTCCATATGGAGAGCAGAAATGGGCTGAAATACAATCCCAAAACCCTTCTGAATTAAAACTATAATTCTTCCATAAGCCCTGGATAGATTCATGACTTTATATTAACATTAGAGATGATGCCTGATGCCTTAACAAGGAAGTCTTCCCATAATGATCTTTCATCCCACTTGATATGCACATGCCATTACCCAGGTGCTGAGACTTCTGGGAGATGAAGTTCTGTTCTCAGTTAGGCCTCATGTTTCTGGTTGAAAGTTAGTTTTCTCCGTTTTCTAGTGGTCACCAACAGCAAAACCTTCTGTTCTCCACTGACAGTACAGTGAGGAGGATGATGAAATCACTGTCACGCGCGCGCACACACACACACACACACACACACACACACACACACACACACACACACACTGACAGGGAGCACAGACAGCGCATCACTGTGTCATGCTGTCAGTGCATCTTGACATGTCGGCTCCTGACAGAATTACACTTGTTGATTTGTTGATGATATCAGACACACACTGATGGACACACACGCACACACACACACACACGCACACACTCACACACACACACACACACACACACACTGTCAGTCTGTCACCTGATGCCTCAATCCACCGCACACTGCGCTGTCAGTCATCCTGTAAACGGCGGCCAAACTACAAAATGGCTTCCAGGATTGAGTGTGGTGAATATTTTTTTGGCAGTTTATCCGTGGTTAATCTGTGTTAAAGGTAAATTCTGTTCATTAAATGTGTAAAACAAAGTGTTAAGTTCAAAATCGCATGCAGGAACCTGTTGTGACTCCCTAAGTGATTGACAGAACATTTAAACACAAACACTTGACAGCCTCTACAGCTCAGTTATAAATGCTTTCTATTGCTGTTTGCACTAAAAAGGAACATATTTCTTGACAATAAAAAAAAAAGCAAATTTTGCATTATTAAGACAAACCTGTTTACTATTTCCTCCATAGGACCAGTTAACGGTCAACCAGCAAAGAATCCAGGAGGATACAAGCCACATCCTGTGATAACCACTAAAGACGACTGTGCTGTTTTTTTAATGTGATTTGTATTAAGATGTGACATCTAGGGGCACTGCCAGGCATTCAAACTAAGACAATCCCTGACATGACACAGAGATATGAATGCAAATCCAGTTTAAATAGAGTACACAAGTTGCACAGAACACTTGAACCCTTGAGGAGAAGCTGAATTTGGCATCACAGTCTCCAATAAAAGCCTCTCCAGCATGCAGTGCACATGTCACAATTTGAAACGATTTCATGCCAGGATCAACAACAATGACAACATGACACGAGTGAGCGCTGAATAAAGAACACTTGATGGAGAGAGTCTTTTCTAATGTGATGGTTATTGATCTGCACTGAATAAAGTTCATTCCCTGACGACTATTGGACAATGGCTGAAATTATTTCATTTAGTGCCGTTAAAGAAAAGAGTCTAGCACATCATTTCTGTGAAGGTAAAGCTGAAAATGAGATTTCTTTTTTTACTCTAAAATATAAGAAATCACAGAGGTGTAAGAGGGATCAAGGATGCTCTTGAGGATCCTGATCTCAGTGAATGTCTCTAGAGTGTTTCAGTTATTAATGAGTGTTCAGTCGTGCATCGATCAGTTTCTTTTCATCAATAATGTATTCAAATGAAATTGAGCATGAGTAAGAGTTTGAGAGAACATGAAGAAAAGCATAAAGACAGTCACTTAGCGACTGAAAAGCTGAAGCTTTCATCCTTATGTTTCTGATTTGTCTTCACAGGTTATGGGGTCCATTGCAAGCTAGCTTCTCTTCCACTAAACTTACTTACTGTAAGTCTTGAGGGCTGGAACATGATATTGGCGTTAGCCTTACCAAGCTGGAACACACACCACTGCTGCTTGCTACTTTGATGCTGCTCTGAGGGCAGTTTTGTTCGCTGAAAAAGGTGCATAGTAGCGTGTCCAACAGAATGCAGACCAACTCCGTGTATCTCTTCATCCCAAGCCGCTTCCCAAGTTCCCCGAAAGCGGGTAAAAGCCAATGAGGTAGGGTTAGGGTTAGGGTTTTTCTATAATCAATTAATTAAAACTAACACGTTATTTAAACTGGCCTACAAGGAAATGTATCTATATCTACTTTAAAAACAAACTTTAGAGCCCAACTTCAAGCCTTCTTACTACACTGAAAGGTTGTGATGCATGGATAGAACGATGGAAAGATAAATGGATGGATGGATGGATAGATAGATAGATAGATAGATGGAACATGACATTGTATGGATCCATCTATATCAATTATAAATAATAATTAATGGTGATCAGCCTCCTGTTGGTGGTTGGCCTTGCTGTTACTATGGAGACCAAAACACACAAACACAATAGCAGTTGATGGTAAATAGCTGTGTATGTGTGTGTGTGTGTGTTTCAGTTCATCTGAGACAAGCTGTAGCTGGCAGCACATTAATGTTCGAGTGTTGAATTAATGAGAGAGGATGCTGCCACACACATAAGACAGCAAATGGCTCTCTAAATGCTCAAGGGTGTGTTTTTGTATTTTAATGTGTGTGTGCGCACGTCTTCATGTGCTTCATGTTGGGGGCGGAGCCGGCACATGGATTGGCGATATTTTGCAATGGCTGTCATGGTAACGGATGTCGAGTAGAGAGATGAAACATCAATGCGGTTTTTATTTAAAATGTATCTTCCTCTCTGTTCACACCACGTCGCTTCTTTACTCCAACAACAACAAAAAAAACTTGCTACAGAAGATGAACCTACAAAAAAGTATTATCACTTTCAAACGACAAACACAACCAATCAAATCAAAACAATCAAGCAAACATCTGACATCCCAACAAGACTTAAAGACCCTTTTGTAGTACTCTTGAATTGACCAATTGTGTATTAGCAGACTTTGGTTCATATAGAGAGCAAATCAGGCATTTTACAATCCACCAAAATGACATCCCAGCTCAGCAGTAATCTGATGATGAATTATTTATCTCTACTAACAAATATCTCCATGTAAGTAATGCTAACAATCTGTTCTTGAGGTCAATTTAAACTTGAGGGACTAATCTGCTTGGTGCTGTCTCGCAAAAGCCAATACGCTTTGAGATTTCCCCGACTTCCTGAGGCCTGTACTACGAAGCAGGATCTTGGGTTAGCATGGTAACTTCAGGGTTTGGAATTAGAAATCAAGGTAATAAAGACAAAATGTAACATCCTCCTCATGTAGAAATCAAATACTGTAAAACTTCAATTAATAGCCTGGGCTTGTATTTACTTCAGTATATGAAATGACCCTGCCTTTATTTTGGACATGCAACACTAAACGCCTAGGGACCCCTTATCGAGACCTGCATTTATTTGACAAATCGTGCAGCAACACCAGGCTAATAAAAGGGACTGGACCTTAGTTTGGATGGGCTTTTATTTTAAGTTTAATCAAGCGTGTTTGTATGTTAAGCTTTTATCCTCATAGTGAGTGTTAGAGCGAGAGATAAAGAGACCTCATCTGTTTGAACAGCTAATGTGATAATCAACAACATCTCTCCAAGAGGGGTCAAAGATCACCTGACAAACAACCACTTTGTTTCCTGTCTGTGTTTCTGTGACGCCCAGCCACTCAAACACGGCGACCGCAGTCCCGCCTACCGTCACCTCTCTGTTGATGTTTCCGCTCTCTGATTGGCTGACCCCCTGGCCTGTTAATTAAGCCACTTTATGTTCTCTCTGCATAGCAATTAATGCTGATTTGCATGCCTAAAAGCACCTTTATAAACACACACAACCCCCACCCAACTGAAGAAAAGACCAGAGGCACAGTTACTGTACCATGTCGAGAGGCACTGAGCTACTTCTGTCAAACATTTATCTTTCTTTTTTCAGATTAGCATATTATAGCACCACTTTTTTGTTGCTTTTTTAGATACCTGAACTATTAAACTTCAGATTTATAATATTTGGTGGCAATACAGCGAATGGTGAGTGGTTTTAAGGTTCTGTTGCTGAAAATAATCAAAACCCAAAGATAAATCAAAATATTAAGAAGTATGAAGATAAATAAAATTGAAAATTGGACTTTGGTTGTTTGAATTTTGGAGCAATATCATTAGAAACAAGATGTTTGTGATAAAAGTTGATTTCTAGATGTACATCTAGGATATAAAATGTAGTGGATATGATTAAACAGTTTACGTGATGCATATTGGGATAAAAGTTGTTTGAAATATTAGTTTTTTCTCTTTAACGAGATGGAAATGAACTCTGTGTCAAATTATTCTGGGACAAATGTTGAGGACGTTGAATGTAATCAAACTTCAACGTTTTCTGCTGTAAAGGAAATAAAAAAAAAAAAAACCTGCATAATCGCCCCAAAGGTATATGAAAGACTGATTCTCATTCACACTGTTGTTAACATTCTCTGTGTACATCCAGCTGTTCTTTAATGCTGCAGTTAGTAGATAAGTTCAGTT
Organism: Labrus mixtus; assembly: GCF_963584025.1. Classification (NCBI taxonomy): domain Eukaryota; kingdom Metazoa; phylum Chordata; class Actinopteri; order Labriformes; family Labridae; genus Labrus; species Labrus mixtus. Next base: position 18,313,928 of record NC_083621.1, read on the forward strand.
CAAGGAAAAGTCTGCCACAGTTTTCATAGATGGGACTAAAGTATAAGTAACATAAAAAGGGAACACAACTTGCACACTTGCACTGACTTCTGTGATATGTTATTGAGTTTTAATATTGTAAAATAAAATATTTCTTTCACAGTGCAGAGGCCAGAGAAGAAAGATGGGTTTCTTCTATAGCTTTGTCTAAGGCCCGGGGCATAAAAAGACAAAGGAAATCATGTTTTTTTTATGCTCTCCATCCAGGAAAACCTCATAATAAAAGTATTACAGACTCTTTGTACAGTAAGCTGAGAAAATGTGCAGTTATTTCTCCTCTGTGGCTGAAGAAGATACATGGACATTAATATAGTAAAACATGGCCCTGGATCAGTACAGGTGTCCGATTTTAACAAATTAGTTAAATAAAGTGTTTTAAAAGATCAAAAACAGACAATACAAAACTCACAACCTTCACAAGAGTACCTTCCATCAGCTCTCCTCCCTTCATCTCATCCTTTCTTTTTCCTCCTTTTGTGCTGCAGGTCATCCGGCTAACGGGTTAATTAGCAGAATGAAGTGTTCTGCAAAGGAAATGTCAGGCTCACTGGCAGCAATTTGACTTCCTGGACGGGAGGTGAAAGGTGGGCGGCGGGTTTACTGAACCTCTTCCCTCTCACCTTTATCTAAATGTCACCGAGGAACCATAATGGTGGGCTATGCTGGGGGGGGGACGCTTCATGCGGCAGACTGAAGGCAAGGCGTTCCTCTCCGTCGCTGATGGACCCAGCGACCCCTGAGACACCCATAAATGCTCTATAAGAGTGAAGTGGACAAGGTTCAACGGGACGCACAAGAGGAGTCCTCACTTCCTGTTTCTGAAGGTCCGGCTGGTTTCAGGGTGCATTCAAGGCCTATTTGAGAAGCTGTAAATATAAGCCTCTTACATAAACTTCTCAAGTCCATCTGTGAATGAGCTTTCCAGATTGATTAGAGATTCATTGTCCCAAGAGGATGAACCTAAAGGAAATTAGTAGCTGACCAATATTTTTCTCTGCTGCCACCATTAGACCAAAATGATCCTCTGTCAACACTCCATGACATACAAATCCAAAAAACCAAAAGGCCTTTATACCCTTTTGATGCCAGTGTCACGAAAATGCTCTTTTGTTTTGCAGGTGGGCAAAATACTTCCAAATTGTCCATTGACCAGTGGTAGCAAACCGTGTCATTACATTTATGTCCCACCATTTGTCATTTTTTTGTGTGTTTCTTGTCTCTGATCATCCTTTCTGGCATGTGCAAAATACATCCCGGTACATCAAATGGGACTGGTTGTATTTAACCATACTATTTTAAAAATGTATTGTTGCACCATTGTAAGAGCTTCTTTTCCCAGATTCCATGAAAAAATAGTCTTGGTATACAGCAACATAATCCACTGTATTAGATTCAATCAACACCCCACTGCTGCCCGTTACATCACATTCAGTCCAAACAACATGGGAAAGAAGGACGCTGATTGCTGCTTCTCATAGTTTACAGCTTTATTACAATGTGACTCATTAGGAGCCTTTTCAACAGTTTACACACTACAAATGTTGTTTGATGCATTTATTTGAGAGGGAGCATATTATACCATTGAGAAATTTTGATAAACATTGAGGTCTGCTTGAAAACATGGAGATATAATAGTCCTATTCAGACAAGAGCAGTGGTTCCCAACTGGTGGGTCAGGACCCAAAAGTGGCTCACAAATGTGTGCCTCGCATAGAAGTCGTGACAAAAAGTCTATGAGGCAATTTTTAAATATGTTTCTTTTGTTAAGTCTCTTTGTTCTCTCAGATGTTTTGTACCGCCTGAGGTCCAACCTGCAAAACGTTTCATCAAATAAATTTGATTGGTTGAGAAATATCAGAAAGTTTGGTCACGATTTCTAGTGATGGAGTTGGTGGTGGGTCCTGAGGGTAGACCAGTTGAGAACCACTGGACTATACTAAGCATAGATCAGGTTAAAAGTAAATCTGAACTGAACCGAGCCCCGCCCCGGCTCATTTCATGTATTTATGGGCCAGAGCCCAAAACCCAACATTGTTTTTTTAAATAATTTGGCTTTGAATTACAGCAATCTGTTCAGATGAGATCTGAATGAAACATAACAGAGGCATGTATCATAGAAAATGAAACATAACAGAGGCATGTATCATAGAAAAACACAGCGTATTTATTAGGGTCCTTAAAAACACAAATTTAAACACATTTGAACAAGCAATTTTTTATAAACAGTCTGCTCGTCTAAAAGTCTGTTTGGCTTTTCTAAGTGGAGATCTATCAGCGTGAGTGGATCTCCTTGGTTCTGTGTCTCTGCCTGTGTTGTTGTGCCTGCACACCGGCTGGCTAACCAACCCCCCACCTGGTTCCGACCTGTCTTCCGCCCTTTCCCCTTCCTATACTTTGTGCGTTTATGTGGAGCTCCCGCAACACCGAAAATAAATGTGAATTCACAGACTGGGACAAGAATTTTACGCCATCCCGGATATGAATGGACAAAGATGTACATCTTTGATGACGGATGAGCCTAGTTACGGCATTTATGTGGAAACGCAGTCTGAAAATCACTCTGCCCATTTAATGCAGTTTCTCCTTATTTGTGGCCCCCGCCTCTTCTTTTCTTTTCCCACAAAAAGACCAAGGGATGTCAACACTAGTGCCATTTTCATCTTTTTACAAGACATTATTCTCGATTAGAAGGCGGTTGGCTGTCGGCTGTAGTCTTTGCAATGTGTTCAAGTGCAACTTTTTAGCCAAGACAAAGGCGATGTGAGATGACACAATGTGCATTGTTTTTGTTAAGGCTTGCCAAAATAGCAAAAACCATAATGGAGGAAAAGTCTGAGGATCACAAAGGTCTCGTGGCTTTATTGTCTTGGAAACCTAGATGTGTGTACCAAATTTCTTGAAAATCCATCCAATAGTTGTTCAAATATTTCAGTTTGAATAAAAGTGACGGACCAACTGACCATCAGACAAAGTGATATTGCCTTCATTAGACCCTCAGTGTTATTAAGGCAAACACAACAGAACAGATGATACCTCAAATCCCACCGCAGGTACCCCATGAGCTTTCAATATTATCAACTTCCAGCAGAGATTCATTATTTATGCTCTACATTTCTCACACCCACACTCATACACACACTCGTATACACACACACTCATAACCTCTGGAGGTTAATCTAATTTGTAAACTGCGCGTGAGTGTGTTTGTGCAGGCAATTTGTCACTCTCTCATACTGCAAAGATGTCCCTAATTGTCACAGCTTTGTTTTTTTTCTCATTTTTTTCATTTCATTGTTCTTTTTCTGTCACACTACATTAAAACGCCCAATTTGTATTCATTTCATATAGGTTATTTTTGTTCCCACTCTTCATGCTATGTGATTTTTTTTTTCCCCCTGCCTGGTTATTCTGTGGTTTCCTGTTACTGTTTGTTGCTACAACGCGCCGATTTCCCCTCAGGGATCAATAAAGTTTAATCTGATCTTATCAATAGATGTTTACTGTCGGTGTCTAATTAATTTGGCTCGTTAGCAGCAGGTAGCTGCCGTAGATTACAGATTACAGTCTATTCATCAAAGCGGGGAGAGAAGAGCACGCTGAATGTAAAGCAGCCTTATGCTGAAGGAAAATGCTGCGCTGAGCGGCCTGCTCTCCTCCTGGATGACCTCAGACCTCTAGGTTCTTGATGCTGGACTCCAGGTCAGGGGAGAAGCTCACCTGCGAGGAATCCAACATGTAAGGTAATTCTGGTTTAAGAAGGAAACATCGATACCAATCTCGTATCGTTTTTCCATAATGTGTTTAGCTTAGCTTTGCATAAAGACCAGAAGAATGGGGAAACGGTTAACCTTTATACATAATACACTCTCCAGGAAGAAATGTCTTGTTCACTCAAGAATAACACTCTCAAAATCTATTGGAAAACAAATCACAGCAAGCAAGCAACCACATGGGCACCAGTATGTGGACACGATTTTCACACATGTATTGTACCTTTGGTCTTGTTCACTGGTTTAGGACACTTTTCTCTAAAAATTTGTGTCGATTAATTAATTTTTCTACCATTATTTTTGCTGGTGAACCCTTAAAATCACCACATTCGCTTTGGGAAACCAAAGATTTTTGTTTTCTTTTTGGTTTAATTGTAAGTATCAAAGGGCAAGGTATCCAGCATAAAAAAGAGGCAAAACAGAGTTTGCTTGCTTTTAAAGCAGTTTAATCATTTGGGCTCTCCAAACTGTTGTATAAGACAAATTGTGTTCTTCCAGTTTGTGTTAACTCTGCTTCTTTGTCTCTTTCCTGTATGACAATACTGTAGTGAGCAAACTATAAGTCACCATAGTTGTCATAACACTAAGTTAGTCATGGATCATGTAGGCCAGGTAAAACCATTTGGCAAGCTAGCCAACTGATGTAGTCACTTGGATCATATGTTGTTAGGGATAACTTTAGGGACAAACTTAGGTTAGACAATTAGCTGCAACGCATTATCTGGCCCTGGTTGCTTTGGAACGTTAGCTTATAAAGTAATTTGCAAATAGCAACGTCTCAAAGTTTTTGACTTAATCAGCACATGGACTATAAAGAAAGTGACATTATACTGAGATTTGATTGTGTTAACAATCAAGCTAACAGTAGATGGGGTCAGCCCTATGTTCCCACATTTCTAAGAATTTTCTCAAAATTAGGCCCTATGTTTCCACAGGGTAGAACTGATAACTAACTGATACAAATTTATGAAAAAGGCAATGTGGGAACATAGGGCCTCATTTTGGAAAAAAATCTTAGAAATGTGGGAACATAGGGCTGTGGGACCATTGGCCTGTGGGAACATAGGAACGCTCCCCAGTAGATTTATGAAACTAAAAGCCCCTCTTGAATGTCTTGAATCTCTTGAATCTCACGCCCTGCCAATGTTGAACATATTTTTCCCCAGGCGTCAGCTCCAATTTGACAAGACTGGCTTCACTGAATGAAACTTTTTGCCCCTTGTGTTGGACTCTTTGTTAGGGTTAGTGTTTGATGTTTATTGACGTTAGCTAGAGCAGCTAACTGTTGAGGCTAAAGGGGGCTTATACAGTAACCAAAAAAGATGGGCACATTTTTATTTCAAGGATTTATATAACATGAGTTCATAAATTGACAATACACTGTACATGTTTACAGAACATGGAGTCACAATCACATACAGCTTTTAGCTGTAGTGTATTACATTTTGGGTGTCCACTTATTTTTGGCCATTTGGAGGAAAATGAAAAAGTTTCACAGGCGGGTCCTTTGAGTCTGCAGGTGTCTGGAGGGAAATTTTTAATAACCTTCCCTTCAAATGAGTCATTTGTGAGTCAAATTCCTCATCTGCAGCCCTTATTTTTTTGCCTTACTTCCATATATTGTGCCATTGAATTACCTCATTCATTCCCCACACATTAATAATTCAATAATTCAGTTCAATAATTAATATTGTTATCAGCTTCTTTCCATTTGTCCCTGCCCCCTTGACACCTTCACTTTGGACCACTTGGATGATTAATACAGTTTAACTTTGTTCAAACTCTGATTGAATGTTTTTTTTCTTAAGAGAAATCCTCTCTGGGACTCAGAGTCAACTTCCTCTTGTATAGTCTCTTTTTTAAATCAATGAAGCAGAACCAATTTTTATAAGCGTATTTTTGTTTGATGATTATCTGTGGGGGATTATAATGATTCTTTTATTTGTATGTTGCAGTAATTGGTTTAATTTCATAAACTGTCAGAATGTGTGTGTGTGTGTGTGTGTGTTTCCTGTTCAGATTTTGCTTTTAGTCCAACTGTCAGCAGGTATGACAGCTTTCGTTGCTGCAAATTTCAAATGACAGCAACAAGGAACCAACAAATAAAATAAAGACGGGGGGGGTATATTTTTATATTTTAAGACAATTCATGCCATCCTTTTAGGTACTTATAACGCTAAAAGTAGAGGAAGTAGACACTGCCAAAACATGAGAGAAATGCCATGTCCATCCCAAACTTTCTGAATTTGAAAATGCAGTTTTTAGTTGAAACTATATCGTGACGTTGTTTTTAACAGGCCGGTTTAGATTTACATCATGTCAAGAAAATAAATGTGTTTACAAGCACCAAAGACTTGTTTGATGGGACTCCTAAAACTTACCTTGGTGATCAACAATATAAGATGTTTACGTGAGTTAAGGTCTTGATTCTACTGATTAAAATACTTAATGACAAGCAAACCTGCATGATGATTTCAGATTTATATTGGTTAAGGTGGAATTACAACAACATTATGCAGGGTTGGTCTACTCGCCCTGTTTGTGAGATGGTCATTTAATCATCAATAGATCCACATATGGATATGAACTTTCCTTTTTGTGCTTGATGATCCACACAACTTTCAAATTAATGCATTACAACTGGAGTATATGTTGGCAACTTGATGCTGAAGTACAGAGTTTGCATGTTGGGATGAGATCAAGTCAACAACTAGATAACTTTTCCCAGAAGTCTTGAGGTAATGTCCAGTATGAAACCAGCTATCAATAGCCTAATGACTATTTAAACCAAAATCTAAGGTCCTTTATCTTAGCAAACAAGACATGGGTACAACACATTACATTGTTTTAAGTAATACTTTCTGCTTATCAAGGGAAAAACAACCAGGGAAAACTGGTTGGAATAAAAATGAAGAGTGTCATAAACACTTGATCTATTAAAATAAACATACATAAATGACAAAAACATTTGAAAAACTGTGTCCAAGCATGTAACTCTGATTCTAAAAACAACAAAATAATGAACAGAATAACCTCTGCAGTCGCTTTAGCGCAAAGACAACTTTTAACTCCGCGATCTAACTTCACAACCACGATTATGAATGTGAGCGCAGCAGAGCTGAGCTGCTGCAGAGGACCGCCAGAGAATATTGATAAGGATATTACAGCTGATCAGTCAGGGTCCACACAGTCCGCAGGGTTAATTACTGAGAGGGATGCTGGGAAACAGAGTCGACCACAGAGGCTGAACTCCTCTGGAGACGAACCTGCCGAGGCATGTCTTCAGGAAGACGTGGGGAAAAACAAATCGAGAAAACAGACAGGGACTAAACGGTATTGACAACACTGTTGGCTGCTTTATTTAAACTCACCGTGGGTGCTAGAAAGGTGGGGGGGGGGGGGGGGGGGTTAATGTAGAAAAACAACTGTGACAGGTATGTGTGATAACTTACTTTAAATATAATCACATTTGCAGGTTATGTATATTCATGAGGAAACAACCCAAAGAATTCATTGAATTCAGTATCTCATTCGTTATTTTACACTGAACAAAGGCCTGTATTTGAATCACCCTTAAGGGGCACACTAGTGGAAACAAAATCACAGTTGACCATTATTCAGAATCTCATGATCTCATTCTATTCATCCATTTCTATCCTTAGCAGCTGACTGAGCCACTGCATCTGCTGCTGTCACGCTTTTGATGAGGAATGTGGTGGTGAATAAAAGGGTGTGTGAATCCAGGCGCATGTGCCGCAGCTATGCTCATCAACCCTCCCATTCCTGTGATCTTGCTCTCTCTGTAATTAGCAAGAAGTACAAACTGTTATTTGCAGAGACCTTGATTAGCATGGCAGTAAAAGGAGCAGCAGCAGATATTGCGGAGAAATGTCGAGGAAAATTAAAACAAATCCACCACCCAACATTAATGTTTCTAAAATGCAGGATAAGTGATGTAGGAAATAGTCATCGCTCTGCTTGCCAAGCCTACATACAATTTGTATTGTATTAGATCATCTTGACGGTGGCTGACAGGTGCAAACGTTCGGCAAAGGCTGAAATGACTGAAAATTCAGAAACGTTGAAAAGCAAATGCAAACGTTCTAAACAAACTAAAAAATTGTTTCTAATGAAACAACTGCATTGACATAAAATGCACTGCAAATTGGCTACACAAATGATAGGCTACAAGTCCAAAACACATATTTAGAAAATGACTGCAAATAGATATATGCTACTGCAAATCAAATCTCTCCAACTGAAGAGCTCCTCGTCTGCAGGGTGCCCAGTAAGACTGGATTTGCAGCGTTTAACGCTTCTGTGTGTTTTTGACTTGTATTGTTTATGTAGCCCTTTGCAGTATGTTTGTTTCATTTGCAATGGGTTTCAGTTGTATTTGTTTTCTATACCTTTGCGTAACAATTTGCAGCGTTTCTGAATTTGTTTCGATTTTTTAACGTGAGTGGTTTCCGCCGAGTGCTTACCACCAGTCCAAATGTGGCCTAATTTTAGTCCAGAGGCGGCTAACCCGTAGCTTTGCTTCACTTAACAAACAGGTAATCTTATTTTATTACATAATTTATGCATTTTTGTAGTAAATGTTTAAATCATTTTGTAGGTTACTTAAAGAAAGATAAAGGAATTAGCCTATCATGAGCCCAAGCTAACCTGTTTGCTAGATGTAGCCTACGTGTTTAAGTAGTTTTAGACTTTGTTGGGTATTAATTGGAAAGTCCATCAAGCAATCACAGACACTTCTCCATAAAAACATAGGCCTTACACAGTTGTGGAGATAACTACACTTACTTGAGTGGCCTATACAGTAAAGGAAATTGTGACTTTTGTTAACCTATTACTTCTCAACCAGACTGTGTAGATGAATACTAATTTTGACAGCTTTAGACCTCAACCCTATATGCCATTTTTTTTTTTTATCAATCTGCTTTTTCCTTCAATTCGTGTATTTCAGGTCAAAAATTGTTCCAAGTGGTATCCTTGTATGTGTGTGATACAAGGGCTTCATTTAGGCCTAATGTTTTCTAGAAAACTCTTTTTAAAAAACGTACTCATGAACAGAGAGGGATTTTGCAGTGTTACAGTAATGGCTGTCCCCAAATACGGATAAATTAACTTTAAAGACTGCTTTTTTAATACTTTTTGATTGATGCATTTGGATTAGTTCGCTAAGCGGATGCTCTGAAACTGAGGCAGCCATATGCAAAAACATAATCCATATGTGTTTTGTGTAATATCACAGTGCAGTAAGCTGCTTTGGATAACAGCCACCCTCCACCACATGCTGCCTTGTGCTCATATATGCACTGTTGTTCTGCAGCCATTATGTCGAGTACATTTATCAGTTTATTTTACAGTATAGACTCCATTTTGTTCTGTTTCGCCTGCTGTCTTCTGCTCCTCAGTAGCGGGGAAAGCCTCCTCTCTCTCTATCTCTTACTGAGCTCCAGCTCTCTGACTCTGCCGCTTCTCGCCTGTAGGTGGCGCTCGGAGCGCGAGAGACGGCTGCTTCCCGCCTCTCTGTGTCAGGACGGAGCTGTGAGAGAGGTAGAAACATGAAGGAAGGGGAGAGATAGACAGAAAAAAAAAGAAAGAAAGAGGTAGGCTAAAGGCATCGAAACATTAGTTAATGGTACATGGCAGGAAAGGGAGGAAAACGAACCATACAGTTGAAATTTGGCGGTTCATATCAAAGTGTTTGTCAACCCTTTAAACGCACTTACACTCAGTTTATTGAATTGTCTACGTGACGGAGACTACACCTGTGAATCGCAGCAAACTTTGCAGCGGTTTCAAAGGAAAAGGGACCAAATCTGGATGTTTTAAAAGTCCGTTATAAGAAGTCGAATTTTCTTTGTTAAAAAAATAAATAAATAAAATACAGAAAATGTTAAAATGTTGGGAAACCCATGAAGAGTTTGTTGTTGAGGGTGGATGCTCGCTCCGCCTCCCTCCCCCCCCCCCCCCCCCCCCCCCCCCCCCCCCCCCCCCCCGGTGTAGTGCATGGGGAGAGTGTATAGTGGAGGGAGAGGGGAGGAAGGGGGAGACAGCTTGGTAGAGACCGAGAGAGAGAGAGAGAGAGCGAGAGCGAGAGAGAGAAGGAAGCGCGAGCGCAGTCGTTTGGAATCACTCCACTTTCTCATCACACACAGTGCAGCCGCGCGACCTGCTCCGTGCTGGACCGGGGAGGCGGACAGAGTTTGAGGCGGCACAACGGTGACTGCGCGTCGGGGTGGAAACTAACCGGGACGACCGCTATTGATAACTCCCGGACCTACCGGACACAGTGTTTATTGCTTGGGTTGAATTTTTTTTTTTAAGCGTTTTTCATCCCTACCCCTTTACATCACCACTACCATCTCCACCCCTAAAAAAAAAAAAAACACCACAAACGTGCCAATCAACGGAGGACGCTCTTTCTGCTCTCACCTAACCCCTTCACGGAGTTGAAGTGAGTGACCCCAGTCCGGACGGGTCGTCCCCCCTAGCTGGGCTCCAGTAACCGTTCCCCCCGGAGAGAGGAAAGGACCTCCGGGTTGACGCGCAGCGCTGGTCACGACAGTAAAAACTGGACAGACATTGAGAGAGGATTTGGAGGAATAATAACCCCTGTCTGTCCGACTGGATTTTTTTGTATTTAATCTGAGGTCTCCCCCCCCCCCCCCCCTGGATTGTTAATTTCGGGGTTGTTTTTTTTTTTCCCGGAGGTTTGGTGCGGCTCCGCCTGGGCACCGAGGAGGAGCGGAGCCTGTAGCCGGGCTGGAGCGCTCTGAGCTGGGGAACCGCGCAGCTCACACCCGGTCCAGGTAGGAACTTATCTTCTCAGACCATGAATCCATTCCTAGATCTTTTACATAACAGTCTCACTGTGACATATTTTCATTCATATCCTCCTGAAAGTGTGCAGCCATAGGAGGAGACTCTTTACGCACGCCAATAAGAAGAGTAGGCTATCACTTTATTCTCATTTTCGTCTGGAGAAGCACTTGTGCCTTAAATAATTCTCGATGTAGATTAATTCGCAGATCGAACATATGTCTTTAAAACACTTGTTGGCAAAATAAACCCATTTAAAGCGATTGAATACTCATATTCAGAGACTGATCTCCTCTGATGGGTATTTTACCTGTATTACACTACAGTTGTATTGATCCGTATCGACCCCCACCGTCCTCAACATTACCTCCATGTCTGTCAGTAATAAAAATGCAGCATCCTGTGGGTCACTCCGGCTTTCCTATCCTCTCTGAAACTGAAAAATCACTACAGTATAATGCATTTCAGGAAGAAAGTACAGTATGGAGTGTGTGCGCACAGTTCCCCACAGTGCACCATCACAGCGGGGTTTCATTATTCCTCCATCAAAGAGTTCTGCAGGGACTCTCGGTCTACAGAATCGAATATAAAATGGCAGTAAAAAAAAAAGAAGAAGCTCGTCATTACAATCAGAGGTTTGTCTTCCCACTGTAATATTAGAGCTAATCTGCCTTCAGGGACTCCTGGGGCTGCTTAAAGCAACAATACAGCAGTCCATTCATCCCCCGGCTGCTCATAAACCAGTCACACAGGCGAGGGAGCATACATATCTCTCCATATCTGTTACCCTGTAAACCTTCACACTGCACCTGAGGCCTCCGAGGCACCTGTAGCACCAAATTAAACACCCTTTTCTGCCCCACACCCTGCAGGGAGCATACTGGTTTTTTTTTTTTCTGTTAACAAGAATCCAGCTAAAGGTGGTGGAGTTTCGGGGTAAACTGTAAATGTGGACTTGGAGCTGCAGGTGATGATGAGTATCTACCAATGGTGTCACCACTGAAGAATCCAGTCAGTCCGGTCCCTCCAGTCTCCGGCTTCTCCAATCCTCCTCCTTCCTCTCTCTGCTGTGGTAGAGTGAGAGAGGATGGGCGTTCAAGCTGCTCTACATGATAGGGAGAGAGAGAGAGAGAGGGAGGGAGGGAGGGAGGGAGGGTGGAGGAGTCGGGTATTTACATGCGAACTGCATCTTCCGTTCCCTGACAGAGAGTGAGCTGTAGTAGTAAACGTCGTCGCTGCTGCTGCCACCACCACCGCCGCTTCGAGCCGCTTCCCCTTCTTCATGAACGTTTTAGTGATGTTTCCCAAGCACTCATGGGTAACCGAGTAGTTCCCGCTCCTTCACTTAACCTTTGGCCCCCGTTCCCTAATTCCACCTGTCACCTCTTGTGAAAACCCCAAGTGACGTGGAGACACCGAAACGCCACATTTACATTCAGCCTGAGCGGAGACGCTCAGCGGGAACAGCTGAACAGGGTCGGTGTAGCTCCTGGACTAAAAGGAGCGCCATCCACCTTCTGCGTTGGTGGTGTTTTGTGGTAGAAAGGCAAATCTGCATTTTAAGGAGGCGGTTTGGTTTCCTCGCTTCCAAAACTATTTGATAAATATGTAGGGTTGTTGCTCGCAGCTTTAAATGCTGCTTTAACATCATTTTAAAGTCATAACAAAATGTTCTACAAGCTCAAAAAAACTCTTCTTCTGTGGTTTTTTGTCAAACAGGGTTCTCTCCCCTGAGTATTATATCTAATTTCTGGCACTATTTAAGTATAAACTGCGGTTCGTTTCGCAGTATAATTGGATGAGATTAGTTGGAGTTGCTCTCTCTGAGGTTTGCGGCCAGCTTGGACGGCGAGCCCTGGTGTCACCCGAGATTCTGCCGCCGCTGGTCTGGGGGCGAGGTCTGAGGTTTGATACGCAAGCTCTGGGATCCCTCTCTGCCTCTTCTAATTTAGGAGGCGCATCTGCCAATTTTTTCCCCCCCCGGATAAAACGACAACAGCCCGGTCATCCACAGCTCTGTGGGAGGGTGAGGAGGGTGGGTGAGGAGGTGGAGGATTAGTCAGCGGATGAAATGAAGAAAAGAAAAGAGAAAAAAAAGACACATGAAGGGAAAGGAGGATATGAGGGAGGTCGAACGGAGTCCGTTCTGCACATTCTCGCGTAAAAAATTGGAGATCTGAGCGAGCCGCGTTGTTAATGCCTATCATTAAAATGGGGAGCTGGGAGAGTGGAAATGGGTTTGCTGTGTGAAATGGAAAACCCCACACACATTCACACCCCCGCGTTGCAGAAAAAAAGATGCATCCACGCTTCCGATTAAAGAGTTTTCACGGCAGGATTTTTAGGTGTCAGGTGTGACAACAAGGGAGCGGACAGAAATTAGGAACCGATCCTTGACATGAGCTCACCATAGGGAACAATTATTGCGTTGTTTAAAAAAAGCAGGTTAGTCGACTTTGATCGTGTTTGAAAGAATTTGTAGACCTTCGTTTCTTCTGTTGGTTTAGTCTGTATGACAAATGAGCGGTTAGTCACATCCTTGGCAATAAAAAGGCACGCTGCTCAGGCCTTTGTGGACGATTTACCACATCTAAAACCCAGAAACTCCATACAAATCCTTTGCAAACAGGTGAACTAAACACATGTTTACACAGCGTTTTCTCATGGCCAAACATGAAAAGATATTCCTACAGATCACAGGACAAGAATGTAGAAATATCTTGAAGAGCAAGCCGTAAAATGTCCCATATCTTTGCTTTCAAATGATTCAAACAGGTTTAAGCAGAAAATGTTTTATTTTTAAAAAGAGATTTGGCAAACGTTATTGTCCTCTATGTTGTGGTTTACAAACTTCAATGCAAACTAGAGCACAAAGCGGTATGAAATTCATTGTGGACCATGTGTAAAAGGCTTGTATCTGAACAATCCGATCAAAGGAAGCTTCAGTGACAGCAATTATCTGAAATCATTACCTCAGGCGACTGTCGTCATTTTGCTAGTTTTGATTAAAAAAAAAAAGAAACTGGGGGTTAACAGAGGTCATATTAACCATTAGAAAGCTTCCAGAGGGAACCACAAACACCGCACAGCTTCATGTCAATCTGTCGTCTGTTGTAGGTAGAGACACTCCAAAGTCTGACAGATGACAGATGTACGTCTCCTGCCGTAAACTAGACTAAGAGCACTTTTATTGAGCAGCCATTATATTGCTGTATTGATTTTTTTTTCTTCTCCCAGTCGATTAAAATGAGGCCTACAGGCTGTTAGAAGATTTGAATCTCGCTGGGTGCTCACACTCTGAGCACCAGGTGTCATTTCGCAACGGGGTTAAACATTAACTCTTTCGCCTTCCTGCCCAGTGATTGGTAGATTCAAAAATCTACCAGTCACTCTTTCTGTTTTTTTTTTTTTACTGCACAATTTCTTTTAAATGGCAGCATAATGTAATTACATACAATATGATCATCAAGGCTAATAGTATCCAAGTGCTATTTTATGTAGGGAGATGTTTCAACTGTTAAAGAAAATACTGACATGCTCTTTGTCTCGCTCATAAACAGAAAGAAAAAAAAAGCAACTGAACCTCGACTGAGAAGCAACATAATCATTTTTTAGTTTTAAAAGTGCATGAGTGTATAAGAGGAGAGTCATCCCAATAATAAATGTTTCTGCTAGAAAGTGAGTTTCATTTAGAAATATATTGTTATAAGTTACTGTGTTCACTTCTGTGTGTAAATCTGCTATGGCTGAAAATACAGCATTAGCTGATTCACAATAAAAGTCTGTCATTGATATTTAAACCTGGAACTTTTATTGTTTAGAACTTGTTTGAAACATAATATATTTTTCATGGAAAGACCGCGGCTTTAGCTGAGCTATACTCGACGAGGATTATGACGCTGTCACGACATGCGGTATTTACAGCCGCTCCAAAGCCTGCTTCTTTTAATCGTCTTGGACTTAAGACAGTGAGACATCAGTTTAAACACATCTACACCTGCTGTAATGTAGATGCTAATCTGTGCTGCGTTACTCTAAAGTGACACAGAGCCGTATAATTTCAGCACATTGCCCATTGTCGTAAACACTGGCAATTTCAAAAAGGATTTGGCGGTTGACTGGTGCTAGTTCACAACGATGTTTCACTGATGTCTTTTTACAGTACATGATGTACAAGCAGCAGAAAAAGAAACTCCTAGCCTCAATATAACTAATAATGGACTAATCAAAGACCAAAGCTGAGGCTGTGCTGTACACAGTGGCTGAGCTTTCTTTATTTGAATTTGAATTTGAATTTATTATTATTTATTTATTAACAGTATTTAGTTGAGAATTAACTTTTGGTCCACTTTTTACTGTAAACTGACAGTGAAGGTAATTGAACGTATCCCTGTAGTATGAGCATCATGGCCATGACCTTATGATATCAAGCTGCAAAATATTTGACGACTAACTTCAGCTCATTACAGATAAATATTGATATCGGTGTTTGTGTGCGAGATTGCGTAACATAAATGCCAAGTTTGTTTTGATAAGGTGTTTGTTTTGATTACAGCTCAGTCTGCTCACATAAAAGGACAGTTGGGATAAGATTTCATTGAGCTCATATAAAACTCGATGAGATCTTTTAGTTATTGCAGCCTGCTCATTTAACCATAAAATGTTGATTGAACGATCGGAATGCAGGTTTACTCACGCCAAACGCGGTCCTGTGAAGTCGTTACATTTTGTTTCCAGATTTAGCTTTATGCAGCACTTTTTACGACTAATCTCTTGAAATGTATGCAATTTAAAAAAAAAAAAAGAAAAAAAAAGTGTGTTGTAAAGAGAGTAATTATTAAAAACCCCAACATCACCCCCTGTCATTACACCCTTGTGTTCTCCTGACTCAGCAGTTGTTGTCAGTAGACCATATGCCATTGACTTCATATACAGCATGTTTCAAATGTTACCTAAGTTGATAAGGTTACATTTTTGGTCAGCGGATTCAGTCAGGCAATGGCTGATACAATAACATTCCACAACATGATGTACATATTTGTGCATATTTCTTCTATCATCCGGAATAAGCTTATGAGGTGTTGGAATAATCCATACATACTGCATTGAAAATACGTATTAATTTCCAGTTAGGTTTACTGTTGGTGTCAGTGTTGACGACTCTTCAAGAAGTCATCCTCATCAAAAAATACTTTGAATGAATACGTCCAAAACAAATTAGATTCTCAAACTTTCAAATACACCATCCTTAAAAATCCAGTTGGGTTAAGCTCCGGTTTGTGGTATTTGTTTTGGGCGCACACTTATTTGTCATCATCAGAGCACATGTTTAGCAGTATTAGCGGAGAATAAGGCGTAAGCATTGGTGTTGCGGACGCATTTTGTTTTCATTTTGTCTGCTCCTGTTGTAGTGTGACGTGTAGAATAAATATGTTGTTCAGGATTTAAAACTGTGTTGTGATGATGCCTGATCTTTACTACATCCCAGCCTGCTGTTCATCTGCCATCCACTCCCATAAGCCCCTTCTGCTGCTGCAGAGGATCAGTGTGTGCGTGTGTGTGTGTGTGTGTGTGGATCAGAGGTTAGACAGCACATCCTGTCAGGAGATGGTTCTATGTTTGATCTCTTAACCAGTCAGTCCTGCCGCAGTGCCTCTGAGCACGTCTTTCAGCACAACAACAGGAAGCAGACAGTGCACCGAAACCAGTCATGAAACCATTAAAAACCAGTGAGTCAGCCACAGTTTCCTGTCTGACAGCAAAATGGCAGTCCTGTCGCATGATGTGTTCTCTGCCTCACAGCAGAGTCGCGTTCTTTTCAGTCTTCAGTCACCTGATAGCCTTCTCCGTCACACACAGACTATTTGTTCAAGGTGTGGATGCATTCAAAAACTATGACACAACGTCCTGCAGCCTGTGCAGAACTTGAGGTGTGTTACAGGTGTTTATTATACCTCATGTATGTTGAGTGATAAGTTGAAATGATTATTACTGTTTACTCTGTGATGTAATGGTGTGTTTCTGATTCGCACATTCGCGTCACTGGAAGACACTTCATTACTATTCACCTTTGATAATTCGCTTTTTTGTGAGGACAAGCGACCAAACATCAACATGTTTTTAAATAGGCAACATGTTAAACAACAACAACCTACCATCTACCAGTATTTTTTTTTTGTCTGTAGTAGTAGTTTTTTTTTATGTTTGAATATGTTTTGTTTTGGGAGTTATGTATATAAAACAAACTCTTATCACTGGTAATTCTTTGGAAACTTTGGATGTATTGGCGCCGCTGTCAATACATGTTCATTGAAGCTGATATGACTGTAAACAAACAAAAAAAAAAAACATAAATTGGTAGATGTCAGACACAATACCAAGTTATCACCAGTGGTATAATCGCATAATATGTGTGCAGCTAATAAGGGATTATATTAAGAAATGTAGGTTGACTCAATTCAACCAGTAACTACATTTTTATTGTGAGGGTTAATTAAGTGTTCAGAAGTTAAAACCGTAATATTAAAACAGTTTAAAATACCCAATACCCTATTGGAGTGTAGCAGTGAAACAGCGAAGGGTATGGAGGAGTATTTATATCTGTTGGATTTGGCTTGTGGGTATTTGTAGCTCCAGGTTCAGGAAGGAGGTACACGCTGTCAGACAGGATGGAGTCTGCTTTCTTTTACAACTGATGTCTTTCCACTTTTTGCATGAACAAAAAAAAACATGAAATCTTTGAGGTTTTCTCTGCATCTTCTGGTGTGCTCATTAGACATGCAGCTTTAGGGTGCATTTGACAATACCACAACGTGTCTTTAACAGTTGTACTTGTATACTTGCAGCTTTGTGAGGACCCTTGGTGGTACTATGCACTTATCAGTCCATATTAACCGAAAGGCTTTTACACACCAAACTGACAACAGAGAACAAGCTGCAACAAAAACTGACTGCTGCGTCATGTTTTTCGATTCTCTTCTCGTCTGCCAAGGCCACCCCGACTGGACACGGCGGAATCTTCATGACAATTTGGGCTAAAAGCCTTGGACAAGCCCCTAGCAGTACCAACGCTGCTGTTCACACCACACCGACTCTCTTTGACAGCCCCGACACGTCCAGACAAATTACAGTCGGCCTGGTGTGTGCCTACCTTAAGACTAGTTAACAGCACGGAAACCCCACTGCTTCCCTGAGCTTCAGTAGTTTATAGATATTGCTAACATGTCAACATGGAGGCATGCCCCTGCACTAATAAAAGAAAGCCTTCTCTCCCAAAATAGCCTCTTTAGCTGTCTGGAAGTGGTTCAGTTTTGCAGCATCCCACCTCGTGCAAACCTCTGTCTGCTGTCAAGTTTGTCTTAAGTGTGTGGCAAATAAAAACAGCACCAGCGCATCTAATTTATTCTAGCATTTCAAACAGAAGCACACAGCTGCTGAGTGGGAGAACTGGCTGGCGATGTGAGCGGCACAAGACAGCAGCACAAAGACACCTGCTAAAAAGCAGCTAACCTGAGCAGCATCACATTGATTAAAATGGAAAATAGATTGTGGTATTAAAATGTTGGAGACTTGACTTATCCGGCATCTTTCTCTTTACAGCTGCAGTGAAACCAGATTGTTACCCCTCAAGCATAAATATGAATGCGTGCGGCCTGGACAAAAAATGGTCCTCATGTTGCATGTTAAAGCAATGGGTCCTCATATAGATAGAAGTACAAGTACACAGTCTCATACTCTCACAGGTGGTGTCAGGAGGCAGAACGGCTCAGGCAACAGTTGGCTGCTGCATATGAATAGGGGGGATGTGTGTGTGCGTGTGTTTGTGCATGTGCTAATCTGGATCAAACAATAGTGGTGAATGGAGTCATTAGAGTAATCCCCTTTGTGCTACAGGGTGGTGGGACCACACACACGCACACACACACACACACACACACACACACACACAAACACGTACTGGACTGTCCAGCGAGCTCACCTCGACTATGAGCTTCCTGAGATCTGAAAACATCAAAGCGTCTTTTGATTTGCTGTGTCTGTGTGAGAGTGTGTGTGCATATTTAATTCAGGTCAGCTCAGGTATGTGTGAACAGGAAGTGCTGGACATTCAGGTTACTGCAGTTTATATAGGAGACACACCTGTAGTACACACACACACACACACACACACACACACACACACACAGAGATGAAGATACACCCCTCTGAGGCCAGACAGAAACTTTGAAAACTGGTTTCCAGTTTGGCTCGCTGCCACAGCGATGGTTTTTAATTGGTCTGATAATATTGCAGTTTAATTACAGAACACATCACTGCTATTTCAACTGAAGCCAGGGATTATTCATCGTCTCATGTATCCCAGACAACATTTTGGTTTCTGTCACACAAACAAGTTTCGTACAAAATACATCCCAATAAGAAATGAGAGAGCCACTAATTAGTGGAAATAAACATCAGCTGACTGGAGTGATCATATGAAATTGATGTGGCTTCATGAGTTCATGCTTCAGTTTACTACATTTTAAATGTCGGGGCCCAAATAAAATCAGCACTGAATGAAAACAGTTGGCAAAATTGATATGGGAAAAGTGTTAAAAGAATGAATTAACGAGACACATTATGCCAACTTTTTTGGACATATTTGGGTCCTTTTGAAGTCCAATAGGAAGCTGGAATGAAGTTTGGTGTATTTGAAGTGTAGAAATAATTATTAATGAGTGCCTGCAGCGTGATCAGATGCTCTAGTTTATTGGCGCACAGTTTCTGCAGATCAATAACACTTTGATATGACAATGAAAATCTATAAACAGCAGAATGAACACTGAAAAATTTTGTTTTTAAGTCACATAATGAAACGGCAAAGTTTTCTTCCTTCAAAAGAACGTCTAAAGTTGGCAAAAAATTTGATGGAAATCCGGTGCTAATGTCTCAAGAAAAAGTTAACAAGCTGAAATCCATTTGATGCCAACTTTTTCTGCTTTTAACAAAGTGTGCTTCAGACACAATTCGGATGTTTCTAAGTTCCATTGAAGTGGTATCTCTACATCACGTATTGTCATGTATTTCATTGGAAAAGGGAAAGTTAGGGGGTGTGTCTAATGTTAGATAAGTGGTGGGCTGTTTGTTATGGAGATAAGGGTACTGAAGCCCTCATGCAGCACGCAGTGCAGACCAACAGTTTACCAGGGAGCACCGAGTTCAACACAGATCATTTCATAGGATATTGAAAGCTAGACTGGATACGTTGTCAAGTCTGCAGGTCAGTTACTCCAGTACTTATTTCTGGTCAGAAAATGTCAAAATGAAATATTTAATGAAAAACTTTGTTTGAGTTTTGAGTTTGCTCTTTGGTTTGGTATCAACTCTGACTGTAGAGGGCTGCGAGATGCAAACTAACACAATACACAAATACAACATGTGGCAACATTTCATTTGCAATGTAACCCAAGAACAGATGCTGCACTCAAAATGATTTGGCTGTGAATGGTATTTTAATTTAATTGTCACAATACTCGTGCCAGGATTGTTTTTTCCACATAGTCCGACCCCTTGTGCAGGGTATTACAACACACCCTTTTGGTCGCACGAAAGTGTGGAAGTGTCCTGAGCAGAATTACGTGTTGAGAGTATTTAATACGGTGATTTTGAACACAGCTAGTATTAGATTTAAACTTGTTACTGCTGTTCTTGTGTTGACATTAGCTTTGCTTGAAGTTTTACAGACCCCAAATGTTGCATGGGTATAATTAATAACGTCTACATCAAAGAAAAGTTATGGAACTCTCGACACAAGACGTACTTGTTCCCGGCTGGTTTTGTCAGTTAAATTGCATATTGCAGTTTATTAAAAGCTTACACTTGTTAAGTTATGGTTTTCTTAGTTCAGCACCACAACAACAAACTCCTTCATCAGTATTCATTGTTGTTAGTGTTTCAAGTCCCATTAACATTTATCTAGTTACTACATGGTTCAAAAAAAATTAAGGATTTTAATTATAACTTAATTCAATCTTAGGGTGTCAAATAATCATGATTATCTAGACTCAATAGCTCAGCTTTCAGCCCAATCCCACTAAATGTCACCAAAAAAAACAGCATGGAACAGCTGTAATGTTCTTTTGTAGGTTGTAGGATACTTCCGCAATCATTTGGCTCCTGTTAAAACCCTTGCATAGAGTTGTGAACCATTTGACACTTGGTTGGTAATGTTCACAGCCCTATATGGGGACATTGCTAAAGATAAACAAAGGCTCAGAGACTCAACTGTCAACATAGATTAACGGTTTTCTTCATATCTATAATTTTTCGTTTAACCTTAAGTTTGTCTTTAAGTAATTTACAATGCCTTCCAGAAGGCCAAACGCCTTGATGTGGCATTTATACGGCTGTAATGTCCTTGCAGCTGCAGCTCTATCGCTCGTCTTTCTGGTGTAATGTAATGTACAGTTGTTAAACCATGGTGCAGGTGGGACATTAACATGGAAACCCACTTTGAATCTCAATGGTGGCACACTCAAACAGACACACGGTGGGTGGTAACAGGGCCATTCAGCTGCTTTGTAATGTACAGACGAGTGCTGTTGTCTGCACACGCCCTGTCTCTCTCTCCCTCTATTGTCAGTCTTTGTCTCTCGCCCCGTTCCAGGAGTCAAACCATCACACAGTAACGGCCCAGCTCCTTACACATGGAAATGTTACTGTCCTTATACAGCCCAACTGTGTCTTTGTACTGTAGCACACACACAGACTGGACCCAGCAGCTCGTTGGCTTGTTTTGCCATACACACACACGCACACACACACACACACACACACACACACACACACACACACACACACACACATATATAACAGCCCGTTGGTGAGAAAGTTTAAGACTGTGGGAAACAGGACGAGCCGGACGATCTCTGGCTAACCCAGCACCGTCCCAGAGGAGACAACACACACATAATGGCAAACACTACATGAGAACAAATATGTTTAAAACCGTGTCAGCTGTGAGGTCAAGCAGATAGAATCAACAAGCAGCCTTCTTTTTTTCCCCCCACATTTTTTTTGTGACTTTTGGCTTGTTCCCAACCTTCTCTAATTCCACATGTTAGAGTGAACATTGCCGGGCCTCGTAATTCACATGTCACTTGTCATTTTGGAGCTGAGAGCACTGGATGAAGGCAGTTGGTGTCGAGTTACAGCTGCTGGTGGTGGGCTTTTAGCATTGAACAATTTGCAAGAGCTTTGAATGGATTTTACTCGACAAGATGATATTGTTAATCAGATTTGTTTAAGTTCAGCCGAGCTTTTAGTGGAGATGCAACAGTCCTCCAAAATTATTGAATATGTTGAACTTTTGGTGTAGTGTTTTTTTTTTTCCTGGAGAAGAATGATCAAAGTCTTTAAAACAGAGGAATTGTAAGATAAGAAAACAACTATGTAAGAAATAAAAGCCCCCAAGGTGTTACGGTTTTAAACTATTCAAGATAAGACAAGGATTCAAATATTTGATGTGCAGAACATATGGTTGATATCTCCTCGTGACAGCCGTTATTCTTCCCTCGTGGTGTATTTCCTGGTTTACATTGACCTGCAGGCAAAACACGAGGCCAGTGTTATAAAAACTCAGCTGTCAAGGCAAATGTTAATGTTAAAACACACAGAAACACAAATTCATAACTAACCAACGTGAACGTTATCGGTTGTTGGTTAAAATGATTCAACATTAGGGGATCTAAACATCATCATTCATTCAGAAGTCATGTTTCGATGGTCTGTTTTCGATGCAGACTGCGTTTTGTGTTCAGTGTTACATTAACAGACTGGACGTCAGCCAGTTAGCAGTATTGTTTTAGCTCTGTTTCCATGGTGACGTGTGAAATGCTGCGGCGGTCAGGGGTCAAAGGTCGGAGCCATTTGAAATATTTGGCAGCTCTGGAGAAAAATGTGAGAAAACAAACACATACTTTACACTCACACACACACACACACAGAGGTATTCGCATGCACATTCACACTTGCAAACAGCCCCCCCCCCCCCCCCCCCCCCCCACACACACACACACACACATTCACATGCGTACAGGGGTAATTAACTGTGTGTCACAGCAGGGAGCAGAATGTCAAACGTCTGTTGTTCAGCTGTTGCCGTTTTCTACTTTTGTATGTCATTGTATCTCAAAAACGGAAAATAATGGTGTTTGTTGCGAAACAAGCACCAGCAGTTATTTTATGAATCATAAATGATGAAAAATAATCACCCATTCATTGAATTTGAAAGCCTTCTTGATTTGCGTATCCCGATATCTCCACTGACATGTGAGGCTGTGTAAAACACTCTTCATGGTGTGCATGTTAGAAAGTGACTCATGCATGCTGTTTACAACCTGCAGCAGTTAAGAAGTCAGCTTGATATATGACTCATAAAAATATGGCCACAGTAAAGAAGGGCATTGAAAGTAACATATGCTAGATGGCCCAAAGTATATGGACACCAAAAACATCTATGAAGGCATCATTCAAAGTTAGAATTCCAGTTTATCTGAAAGGCATTGGATGATTTACGGTCAATAAAGGTATGAAAACAGATTCTTTATGGGGTCTCTGTTCTTAGAGGTTCAGTGCCTATTAACCATCGACACACGTTCAGAGAACAAGCAACAAAGACCCACAGCGTTCCTCTAGGTATCTCCTGAACACAGCATGGGCTCCAACCAGCGTCAAACTGGCATGAGTCAGGGAAAAACTTGTTTTGCCAGCATAACTTCAATAAGGGAAGAAATAAAACCTGCAGACATTTTCATCATTGTAGTGATAAAACCGTGTTTGTTGACATATTTCACACCGATCTCGCTTAGATGTATTTGTAATATATCCATTAATAATCATAAGTATGTTTGATTAAAAACACAGAAGTGACTCTGGTTCTGTTCGCTCATTGTGTTTTGCCTCTGAGTAAAGCAAAAACAAGTCGTTTGCTTGCTTTTCTAACTCTTCCTGTGCAGTTTTTTGCTGAGCTGAACAGCCAATCACATGGATTTTTCACACCGATGGACTCAACTGACAATGCAAAACGCTCAATCGGGATAATAGGCATAAAAGCAGGTAGTGTCTCATCAGCCTGACATTAAAGAGGAGGTGCTGCGATATGCTTAGTGCATTCTTTTGTGTTAGAATAACTGTAATTACAGGTTTTTATTCTGGTTTTGAAAAAGCAAAATGAAACGTCTTGTAGAGTTCAGACTTTAATTGATTTTCTGACACTCAAAAGGATTTTGAAGGTCTGCTGTCTCCTCTCTGTCGGGGACTTTACAAACTCGGAAACCACAAACTTTTTCTCCCACAAACACACGGATAAACACACATACACAGGTCAGCACGACACAGTGGAATCTGTGCGTCAGTCAGTGTTGCACATGGAAGAGGAGAGCATCTAGACTTCCTGCTTCCTGCTCTGCATGCTGGTCTGTGTTAAAGAGTGTGAGTGTGTGTGTGTGTGTGTGTGTGTGTGTGTGTGTGTGTGTGTTCCTCTACAAATCAAGGACATGAGGAGAAAAAAAAAAAGGCTCTTCAGATTAACCTCTGCGGCCCGCAGCCGAGAAACTCCTACAGCACCAAAACACAGTGTGTGTCTGCGATGAATTACTGCCAAGAGATAAGAAATAAAACAAAGTGTAGAGAAGAAAGAGAAGAAAACAAGAAGTGGTTGCAGGGACAGATGAGAGGAAGAAAGGCTTTCTAAGTGTAAGAGTCTGGCTCAAATATAAACATTATAAAAACCAGACAGACAGGAGGTGAAGTCGGAGTTTGAGAGTGAAACGGCCTTGATCACAGTATGAGCACAGTGCTTGAATGCAGTCGGTTATTGTGTCCAAGACAGATAATAAAGAGCTAGCTTATATTCATTCAATTTGTTGTTCTAAAGTTCCTACAAAGGCTGAAATCTGAGTTCACGATCCTGGTAAGCGGCCTACAGTACTGGAAGACAACAAAGATGCCTTAAAGCTTTCAAAAAAGATCCGATTTATTTTTATAATCAAGGGTGTAAATGTTGAGAAATACAAGAAGACCTTTAACATTTGAATAAAGCTCTTATTTGGAAACTGAAGAAGCCAGTTTTTTTCCGAGGCGGTTGAATATCCTTGGACATCCCAATTTATTTCTTTAAGTTCCATGAAACCAACGATGTGACATTTACACCCGCCTCAGGTGTTTGAACTTATTTCTTGCTCTCTCTTCTCTCTTTCTTGGCAAAGCTATTTCTGTCTTTCTTTCATGCATATTAAAGAGTGTAACACAAGGAATTTCTTCTCGCAGAGATTGTTTGTAAAACGCATGGCTATAGTCACTCTTTTTTTTTTCCCAGAGTTTGCCAGTGCCTACGTTTGAATCTGTGTTTGATGTCATGTCATCTCTCTGAGGATTTTAAATGTTAGAATTTGATCTAAATAAAAGAGTAGTTGTTTTGTGTTTTTGGTACCAAGAGATACAACTCTTAAAAGTACAATAAAAGTTTAAAATATATCAAAATGCCCCTCCATGCAGGTTCCGGCCTTCATGCCTTGTACCAATGTTTTACATCCTTACATCAGCAACAAATCTCCAAAATGATGGCGGAAACACACTTGAGCCTGAGCTTTCTTTTGCAAAAAAGAATAAACGCTCTAGCTGTTTTGTTTTTTATTTTACGTGTTTTACAAAGTTGAATTTTTTCAATGATACCAACTCTCCTGTTTCTCTGCGACAGGCTGCTCGTCATCCCCACCTTGGTGTTTCAGTTTGGATCAGGTGTTAACACTCTGTGGTGTCCTTCTGTGTCGTATGAATTCCCCCGTGTATAACCTAATACAGCCACACAGGCATTAGTCAGATGAGTCAGTCATGGCCTGATTTACTCACAAAGTCGCCTTGGGGGCAAAAAAAAAAAAAGAAGCTGTTGGGTCACAACTGACCTCCTGTTACTCAGCTCTCTCTGCCTATGGATTTCAACACAGCTTAGAAATACACATAGAAGGGCTGCATGATCACAGGAACGGGTCACTCTGTGCTTTGACCTTTATCTAAAAATACAAATAAAGCTCATTCTTGAATATGATGCTTGCAAATGATGTATTGTCTACGTGTTTTTATAATCAGGGTTGGACATCGGGTGTCTGAATATGTAGATTTCCCTGCAGTCCATAGTCAGATATAGATTTTGACCATAGAGGACTATAGTGATAAATTGTAAATCACAAGGACAATCTGATCTTTGTTATACCTGGTTGCACATTTGGCACTAATGATGAAACATAGTTTAAATCAATGAAACACAACTGTTGTTTGTGTTTCTGTTAAAAATGTAGTACTTTTTCAGTTTTGGGACAACTCAGACTAACCTGCATTAAATTCTGCTGTTTTATAGGAAACAGTCTCCTCTTTACTCCTAACTCCGGTTGAAATACATCTTTCTCTCTGTTCTAATCAGCTTAAAAAGGTTTATAAAGTCTTAAGTCAAAGTTGCTGAGACAAGCAGTCGCCCCGTTCCTCCGCTGCCTCGCGTCAGTATTCTTTTGGTCGCCTGTCGCCTGCAGCGTTAGGTTTGTCTTTCTGTCAGAGCGTTGGACTGGCAGTGGGAAGAAGTCATCATTCTGTGCTGCTCGGCTGCTCTCTGCTAACTGCAGCCGGCGGTGCTACCGGGCCTGCAGCCTCTTCACCCCCAGGTCTCACAAATAACAGTTCCAGACGTGTTTAGTGGCCCAAGGAGGCAAATTCAACCATCTATTGCTGAAAGCTGTGACATAAATCTGAGGAAGAAGAAGCTCAGTGGAGTCTAAGTCAGCCTCCTGTCTGTTTGTTGTACACAGTTTAAGTGACATCAGTTAATCTGTTTTCTCTTATTTTATTCCAGAGTTGGCGGAGACATGGCGGTGCTGAGGTGGAAGGTCCTGCTGTTCCTGGCGATCACCTTCATTGTTTCTTGCGTCGGTGCGCCCACTGACATCCTGTATCGGGTTCCTGAGGAGCAGCCTCCCAACACACTGATCGGGAGCCTGGCGGCAGACCAAGGCCTGCCCGACACCGGCCACCTCTACAAGCTGGAGGTGGGCTCGCCGCACCTGAGAGTGGACGGAAAGACCGGTGACATCTACACCACAGAGGTCTCCATCGACCGCGAGACGCTAAAGGACTGCCGAAACTTGTTTGAAGGCGACAAATGCTTCCTGGAGTTTGAGGTGTCGATCACAGATATGGTAAAAGGTCTCGGTTCAGGGCCGCGGCTGATTGAGGGACGCATCGAGGTGATGGACATCAACGACAACACGCCACAATTTGCCTCCCCCATCCTCACCCTTTCCATCCCTGAGAACACGCACATCGGCGCCCTCTTCTCCATTCCCATGGCCTCTGACAGGGACTCTGGCTCCAATGGCGTGGCAGAGTACTCGCTGAGCACCGGGTCGGACGCAGACCAGCTCTTCAGCCTGCAGGTCGCCGTGGACTCAGACGAGAAGCTGCCTCAGTTGGTTGTCATGGGGAACTTGGACCGAGAGAAGAAGGACTCGTATGACCTGAACATCCGGGTGGTTGACGGAGGGAGGCCGGCGAGGGCGAGCAGCGCACTGTTGCGGGTCACCGTGACTGACCAGAATGACAACGCACCGAAGTTTGAGAGGAGTCACTACGAGGCTGAACTGCCGGAGAACAGCCCGCTAGGACACTCTGTGCTTCAGGTCAGTACATACATCAACCGTACATTTTAATTTCATGAGCATGAAGGAATATGATGTAGACTGTAGGGGTCTCCATAATCCATGCCAGTCCATCATACATTTAACCATATTGTTCATACATATTTCCCTTTTTGTAGTCCAGAGGAGGACCGTTTTAAATCCTATATCTACATAGAAAAAGTTGTGACCCTGACCTTTAAACATACCAGACTCCATTCATAAAAGCAGCGATTTTACCTTGCAGAACGAACCGTGATCAGTTTGCTTTTTCCATCCTTGAATTTGGTTTTTAAAGTTTATTTGTATTCAACATCATATTTTTGCAACAGAATAGCTCAAGAAAATAGCACATAAAGTTGGTGCTAGACCAGCAACCTCTGTGTCCTCAGAGGTGAAAGTATCATTTTTATCAATGGAGTCTGGTGACTTTAAAGTAAACGGTTGAATGACTACTTGTGGTTTAGAAAGAGTGTCTCGCTCACCACAAGAGGTTTTTTTTCTCTCTAAAAAGGATCATTTCTGTAATGTTGCCAGATACTTAACAGCCAATAGTGATCTGAATCTGATAGTTATTGAAGAAATAACTTTAAACACATTACTTTGATCAGGATGATTACATCTCAGCCAGCTCATGGCATTTTGTAGCTTTTGGCTGAAGCAATTCATTAGAAATGATTCCAAAACCTTTTGTACTTGTTAGTTTTTTAGACCTCCAATAAATCAAACAGCACCCAGGATTAAAATAGCACAATTCCTTTTTCATATTCTCTCTAGAAGAGGCCAAATGTGATGATGTTTATCTTCACTTAAAGTGTGAAAAAAGAAAACGGCAGTGGCTGCTCGGAAGGAAGGAAATCCCGCTAAAATATGCTGCCTTTGATTTTTGAAAATGTACACATGGAATGGTGAACATATTAAAAACTCAGCATAATGATTCTTAAAAGAGTGAGTCAAAAGACTGGGATGAACATGTCTGTGCCGCCATTGGACAATTTAAGCAGGTCAGGGTCCTGAAGTCAAGCACTGTCCCGCTGCCTCTAAAGCATCACTTCTCAAACGCATGTAAAGTGAAATGAATTCAGCGTCTCTCTGAAACGCAATGAGCCACATCCAGAGCAATAATACCAATAAGCCCCGTGGATAATCTCATGACTGACTCAGATTAAGTCATGCACGGCTCACTGGAAGGCTGGCTGGTCGCGTCGCACTCAGGGAGAGGAAGAGGTGGATGATACAGTGAGGTGAGTTTTTGGCAGGGTGTTCGACCCAGCTAAACAAAAGCTTCCAGCCCGGCGACATCACATAGTTAATATGTGACTACACGCAGGGATCCCACGCCCCTGCTTCACCTCCACCGCACCATCTGTCTGTATGGATAATTGAGCAGCATATTATGTGCAGTCACTGTGCCACGTTGTCCTGCAGCTCACAGTGTTATCACTAACCCGGGCCAAAGGTTTGTCTGCAGTGTTTGGTGGACAAGACAATTCAGATACATGCAGAATAAAAGTTATCCTGATTAAAACTTTCTAAATTATTTCACTCTGAAATATTCTGTGTTTTCCAATGTCTTCCATAGAAATTATTTCATCAGTGGAAAAACTGTCAATTTCCTCAATTACTCTTCAAAGGATTTGAGAGAATCTCAATCCGTAAAGGGAAACTAAACAATCTCCGTATTAATCAGTCAAAGAATTCTTAAGATAATAAGGCAATGGAAGCTGAAAAACCAAATTTTGGCCAGATTGTTGGCATCCTACATTTATTCTGAAAGCTACTGAAGTCTGAGCAATATTTGCACTGGAAAAATATTCCACTTATAGTGACGAATGGACAAAAAAAGTTGAAAAGGTAACACTCAAACACAGGAGGGGACGGATTAATCCGTATTTAAATGTACTCTCTGACCTGTTTTGCTCGAGAAAAGAGTCAAATGTATGTGTAATATTTGCTCTGATTTGATAGACTTTTGTCAGTTAAATATTGCTAAATGTGAACTCAAATGTAAAACGTGAAACTTGGCAGTCTGATGCCCTGATTTCCCCTTCAAATTAAATGCACAAAGTGATTTTTAAGTGAAAGAAATGAACCACAGCCTTGGTTAAATCAGATGTTTTGTTTTCAAGACAATATTTCTCTTTTGAAGCTGTGTAAAAGTATTTGTTAAAAGTTAAGTTAAAAAAAATGTTGTTGCTGTGAAATCTCAGTTCCCAAATCCAGTTTCATCAAATTATCTGAGCTGCTGATCTGGAAGAGAAAACTGAACTGAGTGAGGTTTGTAACACTGAATGAGAGCTCATTATAGCAGCAGAACAGCTGTAGAGAGTTAAAAGGCTTGACTGGGACTTAACATTAACAACAAAGTGTGAAGAAATGACCCATGAGACTCTGACTGTTTTATTATGTGATTGAAATAACCTGTCACATTGTTCTAAGATCTCTTCTAATCTATAGAAATCCTTTGTAGTATTGACATGGTCGTTTTCCCTAATGACTGGACGCCAGATTTTCATAAAAGTCACAAAAACATTGAATAAAAAAACAAAATCCGTCTTCATAATAAGTAGTGCAGACAACTTGGAATAAAACAAGGCTTTCAGTCTTCTGGATGAAATAACTATGAAATTATTCAACCATTGGTTCCAAATCTAGATCATCATCAGCACCATACCACACTTCTCTTTCTTTTTTTTCAACAGGAGACATTTCTGACAAGCAATTTAAAAACTACTCAAAATAGCCTGCCCCATCGACCAACACCGCTATAATGTATTTAAGTGAATAATACGATTGGATAAAAAATATCATGGATGAGCAATCGGCAGTAAAATAAATCAATAAATTGATGGTTTAATTTAATAAACGTTCTGCAGAAAGTTTTGTGTAATAAAACATGCAGAGAATCTGGCGGCTTTTTTGATGAAACCAGTCTGCCTGGCTGGTTAATTGTTAACTTGTAGATAAGCAGTGTTTATATTTGCTGCTCGCCCCGACACAGCGGCCTTGGAGAGAAGCCAGCACAGCTCCGACCCTCATCACAGCGGCACTTTGCTCCAGCAGCCCAACTGTTCAATACACAATTCTCAGAAGCTGTCAATAATTCACCTCTGTTTGGTGATGTCTGCTGCTTAAAGCCGCTCTGGAGGAAAGGAAATCAATGGGCGGGAGGAATTACAATTTCACTTTCATGCTTTCTTTAACCTTAACCTCTCCGACTTGGATCGGTGACTTCCAGGTTCCACCCCTCGAGGTGTGCCAGTGTGTTGGTCTGTCACAGTCCTGAGCAGATAGGAAACTTTTTTACAGTACATATTTTGAATTTATTATGTGCCAGTGTGAGCTAGAGACTCTGTTGGCTGTGCTCCTCTTTTAAACCATTTTTACGTCCTAAAATGTTAGATTATATTTTGATTTGAAACTTTTTTTCCAATTGTACATGTTAAATGTTTTTCTTGTTTGATCAACTATTGGCTGTAGCCCATAATTCACCCTGCAGACTAAAGAGTGGCATCAATGATCTCATCTGTACATACCAAAATGTCAAACTGTTCCTTAAAAACAACCAGCATCTCTGCTTGAATTTGTTTGTTTGAATAGGCTTTATCAATCTTTACCCTATTCACTAGGAGATTTATTTTTCTTGTAGCTTTTAGGTCTTACATTTTAGAGGATTATTATGCAGGCTTGGCTCAGATTTGGTTCTGCTTTAAAGGGAATAATGGCCTTAAAATTTAAAAGCCCTAATTACATTAATGTAAGTCCCAGGTGAAGCCTGTGGAAAATGCTTTATCAGCACTACCTTGGACATGTAGATCAGCTGTTCATCAACTAAATTTTATTCTACAGTGACCTACATTCCTAAACAGCAGCCATGGCGTTGAATTAATACAATTTCAAAGTATTAGATGTGTCGATAGCAATGTGTCCGAACAAGAACTTTATAAGTGATTTTCTGCTGACTAGGATTGTACCTCCTAATTGTCTAATTACTTCCATTTAGTTTTGGTTTAGGCATACAAAGCCCGATTGTGGTCAATGGTCTCTCCTCTCTAGTCTTCTAATGGGCCCTGAGGAACAGGGGCTATTGTTATAATGAGAGAAACATTAACATTCACTCATCTATCCATTAGATACCAATGACCCGTTACATGGCAGTCAGATGTTGTTGTGTGGGCGTTTGCACTCAGCTTTGATCGTCTGTTTTGTTTTACACACAGCATAACATCCCCCCCCATCATCTCTCACTCATTTAGGCTTTTTTTCTCAGTGCATCAGCTAAGGACCTAAAATATCACAATGGGTAATTGAAGCATTGTGCAGGGGGAATGCAGGGTTCTTGTCAGGCAGTGTATGATTGTGAAAGTTAAACTTATTTTTTTGTCCTCACAGGTCAGAGCAAATGATGCAGACACTGGAACTAACGGAGAGATAGACTACAGCCTCCATCAGGCCTCAGAGACCGTCCAGAGGCTTCTACGCATTGACCGCTCAACCGGCATCATCTATGTCAAGGGTCTAGTGGATCGCGAGGAGGAGAACTTCCTCAAGTTCTTTGTGGTTGCCAAAGATCGTGGGCCAAACTCAAAGACCTCAAAAGTCCTGGTGACCATTGTTGTGAGGGACCAGAATGACAACGCACCAGCCATCGAAATCCGTGGAATTGGCTTGGTAACACATCAGGATGGCGTGGCCAACATCTCTGAGGACATGCCCATAGGCACTCCTGTGGCGTTGGTCCAGGTTTCTGATCGTGATGAGGGTGAAAATGCGGTGGTGACATGTGTGGTTGCTGGTGATGTCCCATTTCAGCTCCGGCCTGCAAGCGAGTCAGCTAATGATCGCAAGAGGAAATACTTCCTGCAGACAACTACCCTGCTGGATTATGAGCGTATTAAGGATTACAGGATTGAGATTGTTGCTGTGGATTCTGGGAACCCAGCCCTGTCCAGCACGAACTCCCTTAAAGTCCAGGTCACAGATATGAACGATAATTCACCAAGCTTTTCCCCTGCGCTGCTTGAGGTGGACTTTTTTGAGGGCAACCAGCCTGGCGACAAGGTCCTGGATGTCATTGCTACAGATGCAGACAGTGGCACAAATGCAGAGCTAGTGTATAACATCATTGAGCACTCGGCCAACTTTGAAATTGATACCCACAGTGGAGCAGTGCGTGTGAAGAACCTGCTAGATAGGGAAGAGACGGAGCGGTATGAGTTTCGCGTGGCGGCAGCAGACAAGGGCGTCCCAAGCAAAACTGGCACTGCTACAATTGTGATAAATGTTCTGGACCGCAATGACAATGACCCCAAGTTTATGCTTAGTGGCTACAGCTTCTCTGTAATTGAAAACATGGCGCCTCTCAATCCTGTTGGGGTAGTGACTGTCACTGATGAAGATAAGGGGGAGAATGCCCGAGTGAATCTGTTTGTGGAACCAGACAATGGCAAGTTTGTTATCCAGAATGGCACAGGAACGATCCTGTCCCACATATCCTTTGACCGTGAAAAGGAAAGCACTTACACCTTCCGCCTGAGGGCTGTTGATTCTGGTGACCCACCTCGGTCCTCATATGTGGGTGTGACCATCAATGTCCTTGACGAGAACGACAATGCCCCCTATGTCACCAAACCAGCAAACTCCTCTTACACATACATGTCACCTATCACCCCAACGGAGACTCGTGTGGAGGTGGTGGAGGCTGAGGACATTGACTCTGGACTAAATGCTGAGCTGGTCTACACCATCACAGGTGGCAACCCATATGGGCTGTTCCATATCTCACCGAGCAGTGGGGAAATAACTCTGGCACAGGAGTTCACTGGGAAACACAACGGCCTGCACCGCCTTGTGGTGAGAGTCAGCGATAAAGGCAAACCTCCCCGTCACACCACGGCCCTGGTCCATGTTTTTGTCAATGACACCAAGTCCAATGTCTCCCTCATTGAGGCACTGGTCGGACACAGCCTCTACACTCCTTTGGACAGGGACATTGCTGGAGACCCAAACTATGCCCTTGCTCAGCGCAGCAACATCCTGTACGGCAGCCTTGCGGGTATTGCTGGTGTGATTATGGTCATTGTTGCTGTGGTTGTCATTAGACATCGTCTTCAGAAGGACACCAAGAGCGGCTACCAGGCTGGCAAAAAGGAAAGTAAGGACCTGTATGCTCCAAAGCAAGGCCCCAAAAATGGTAAAGGGAAAAAGAGCAAAAAGGGGAAAGCTCCCAAACCGGCTAAGCCACTAGAGGAGGACGAGGAGGCCAGCTTACAGAAAGGCCTCAAGTTCAACCTCATCAATGACACTGTCAACGACAGTCCCAGAATCCACCTTCCCCTTAACTACCCACCAGGAAGCCCTGACTTGGGCCGTCACTACCGCTCTAACTCCCCCCTCCCCTCCATTCAACTACAGCCTCAGTCACCCTCTGCCTCCAAGAAGCACCAGGCTGTTCAGGACCTTCCCGCCACCAACACCTTTGTGGGAACGGGCGACAACAACTCAACAGGCTCCGACCAATATTCGGATTACAGCTACAAGGCCAACCCTCCAAAATACAGCAGCAAACAGGTAGGAGAGTACGCAAACACGCCAATGTACCACAGGGACATTTATTGGACCAACCAGGTGTGGTAGTCGAGCTGGGACTTATTTGACAAAGCCGATATCCTTCCACCAAAGCTGCACTGATTCCCCCCTCTCACAGCACCCACTTCCTAACGGCAGTTTAATTCTTGCTTTGGTTCTATTGTGTTCAACCATTTTTGTTCTGTTCTGTTCAGTTTTTAATTTTATTTTCACCTTGACATGGACACCACAACATCCACACCATGAAGGATTTCATATGGGATAGACCAAATATGGGTTAACCAATATTTATCTGGTGATAACAGCCCAGAATGAACTCTGTTGATGAGAAAAAACTGAAGGGTTGTTTAAAACACTGTTTGTTGGTTTCAATTTCTCCACAATTGCATGTTAAAATGTTCACCTGTTATTTAATCAAGAACTTCTAAAAGTTTGGAAACGTTTCTATAAAAAAGGAAACAATGATTTGAAATCTGAACAATCCCATATGGGTCTATCCTTAACATGTTTTTCATTTTGTTATGTGTGTTTAGTTTTCACAGTAGGTTAAATGAAGGAGGTTATGAGTTTATTTTTTTTTTTGTTCACAAGTGTTTTGAATCTGAAGTTATTTGTGCAGCCATTGATGGAAGGGTTCACACTGACATCCTCATTAAGGCTGAATGTGTTTTTCTTTTCCTTTTTTTTTTTTACTTGTCTGGAGAGCTGACTCAAGTGTTTAGAGCTGCTTTTTATGGCCGGATCAGCTTGTTGAAGTGTGACAAAGAGCAACTGTGAATTCCTGAGTTAGTTTGGTACCCACATTTTTATTGTTCCTTGGCTTTTCTTTGGCCAGGAACTAGACTAGGGCTGAGGAGCCACTTTAGAGTGTTTCCATCCAGTTCAGACCAATTTAAGGTAATTTCAGCTCGGTCAGGGGCCAAGACGTGAAGAAAGGAAGAATGAAAGGGAGTAAGAAGGAGAAAGGAGGGTGTGGGGGTTGAAAAAGCTACTACACTATGAAGGAAAAGGTACACTAAGACAAAATACAACCATTTTGTAACCTCTGCACCTCCTGTCAGGTCGGCTGAAATACGTCTTTTAATTTTGCCGTGTTCCCAATCACTGGGGTTTAAAAGTCAATTGTTTGCACAGATTAATGGCAGGTAATTTTCCAGGCTCCCGCTTTCGCCTTCTTTTACCCAGAGTGCCTTGCTCTTTTCTATTTAATGTACAAAAAGGGGGTTGTTGGGGAGGGTTGGGGATCATTAACTGCGTGATGGTGACGAGCTTATACGCCACGTCGTCATGTTTTGTGGCTGTGAAATTTGAAAAATGTCACGTGCACTGTGAAAAACCATGAGACAATCGCTTTGTTATGTTCAGACTTGTACATATATGTGAATGACATACATGATATTTTTGTTTTGTATTTTTTCATCAGTTGCAACATTACTGTGTTGTCCTGTGAGTGTGTGTGTGTGCTTAACAAGGGCATATCTTTATTTCCCTGCTTCTTAAAAGACTTACCAAAGACTCACACACACACCTGCATATTCACTGTCATCACCATCATAAATATGTCGCTTAAGTTGTGTTTGTAACATTCCTGCCGGTGTTAGCATATTGCTAGGGCTCCTGCTGGGTTAATATTTAGCCTGTTAACACCCCTAGGCATGACACTTCACAGGCGTCCAGACGGATTTACAGACACACGACGTCACGTCTGCTCCATCACACACCTGCTCAATCATGTACTCTTCTTCTTCTGCTCTGGGGAAATGTGTACATTGTTATTTTTTGTTTTGTTTTTTACAGCTTAAAACAAGATTTTTATTTCAATAAACATGTTGCATAAATGTTAAAGTGGCCCTCTCTTTGCATTCACTGGCTGGGGGTTATAAACAGGGTACTGGGAGCGTTGGGAAAGGTGCAGCTGTGAGAGAGGTAGAAGTATCTCATTTTTCATTTCCATCCTTCACACATGGAGAAGAATGTACGAGGTGCAATCACAGGATAACTTAACTGGCAGTAAGTAAGAAGTATGCAAAACAATGAAGTGAAAACAAATCGTTTTTCGTAGCTTCTCAAAGATATTTTGTACTATGTAAGGTGCTGCACACTTGAAAGTCTGTCAAGGTAAAAATGTTTTACTGTTAACTCCAAAGAAAAGGCTTCAAAGTTAGTGCAAAGAAAAAAAAAGTAGTAGGCGGAAATTGAAAAGGAAAATGGAGAATAAAAGATGTAATGTAAAAACATAAACGTGAAATATTATAAAGATGAGTGAAAATAAGAGGTGTAACATATGACGTTAATATATTAACTTAGGTTCGGGAGCAGGACTACGCCCAAATGTAAATTTCCCCATTGTGGGATAAATAAATAAAGGATTATCTTATCTTATCTTATCTTATCTTAAACCACACGTTCAATTACCTGACAAGCCTACTTATACTGAGCCATACCACTCCACCCTGTTTGTCTCATTTCTTCGACCCACCCTCCCTTCTCTTCCTGTCATCCATTCACACTCCCTCCTCTCATCCATCCACCCCCTTTCCTCATCCCTTCATCTCGTTCGTCTGATTCTAGGCACAGCCTGGGCCGTGATCAGCTAGGGCAGAATTACGCTTGAGACAGGACCCCTCCCATGCTGTGTCTCCCTCTGCCCTGCATTTTCAGTCCATCCTTCCAGACCGGCCAACTAACAACATCCTCTTCCATCATAATCATTACCTTAACTTACATTAATTTGTTTCAACATTCATATGATCTTGACGCATATGGTTGTTGCATGGTCCTTGCTAGTGAAATTTTAATGAAGTACAAATACCATATCGTCTTTAAACGTCTTTAAACTTACTATTCAGGTACAACTTCTACATCTAAACTCTATCTTGAGTAAAAGTAGTATTAGCACGAGTTACAATATAATTCAAATTTAAAAGTAAAAGTACTCCCTACGCAGCCAAACTGGACTGCATTAAAATATTAGAATATTGATATCGATGCTTACTTAATTTATTCAATACTGTTTCATTGTTGCATTTTACTTTGTTTGCTTCTTGGAGTTTGTGAAATCTTGCTCTGCAAGGTAACTCCAGGTTTCTGATAACTGTAGTTGAGGATAAACTTGAATATTTTCCAAAAATTGCGTAAAATTACCATCATACTAAGAATTCCTCTGAATGATTTACTTGTGCCGAAAGTCTTACTTGTACATGAAAAAAAATGTTGTTAAAACTTAGTTTAGCTGTTCTCCAGTCAATCAAACATTGTCATTAAATTTAAGTGAAAGTGGTCCTCAAAAAAGATTTGAAGAAGTCTTAAAATTAACTCAGAGAATCTTTGATGTACCCGGACAAAGACACTCACACACACTAGACGATGAAACAGCAGACAAGAGATCAAAACAACGCAGAGCAGGTGCCGAAACCTGCAGGGGTTAAAGGTCAAATATCACTCAGACACAGTTATTAGCGACAAAGAGTGAAGAGGTCAGAGGTTAATGAAGTCAAACCAAACCCTCCCCACCTCATCCCCACTTCTCTTCCTCCCCCCTCCTCCTCATCAGGACTCTACATTAACAGTCCTAAGTCATCCTTCCTGCTTTTATGCTGACCAACTCGGCTGTCTCTATGGTAACACAACGACCTGAGTGTGCGTGTATGCGCTGACTCATAGTACTGACCCCCCCCTCCTCCCCCATCTCCAGCCCTGCTCCCTCCATCCAGTCCAGCACAATCCCTCCTTCTATGGAAAACTCTGTCGTTTGAATGGAGAGAGATGAAGAAAGCGAGTGTGTGTGTGTGTGTGCGAATGTTGCCTGTCACTCACTTTATATAATCCGCGAGCAGAGTGTTTGTTCCTCTCTCCCACATACCGACTATGATTTCATGGATTGCAACAGTCAGAGTTACATATTTACATGTAAATAAAAAGAGAAATGTCAGATTTTAAGTAGCATTTTTAACATTTTAATCCTTTGAAGAGTATTTAAATTCAGATCTTTGAACATTAGCTTGCATCGACAGGGATATCAAATTGCACCAGAGGGGTTTCCCAGAGAAAGCTGCAGAAAATTGGAGAGG
Source organism: Labrus mixtus (assembly GCF_963584025.1). Taxonomy (NCBI): domain Eukaryota; kingdom Metazoa; phylum Chordata; class Actinopteri; order Labriformes; family Labridae; genus Labrus; species Labrus mixtus. Next base: position 18,351,926 of record NC_083621.1, read on the forward strand.
GAAAGATAAAAAACTGTAAATACCAACAACAGGGTGTGAAAAATTCCTTCTGTCTCGACACTACTTTGTCGTAGGTCAGCGTATCACTACGCCTGCAGCCTCGCTCTCGTATCACGGCTCCTCTCAGCTGTCTGAAGGAGAACAGGAGGCTGCAGCCTGTTCTCACAACCAACCACTTCGTCCAAATCTGCATTTTTCCCCTCTGTTGTTTTTCTTCAGTTTAATTCATAATCTGTTGCCAAAAAAAAAGAACAAGCTCAAGTGTTTCGCTCAACAACGCAACAAAAACAACGGAACAGAAGGATAAATATTTAAAGGGTTGACGTCAGTTCAGCCAGGGATGAGTAAGTTGGGTTGTCGGCCGCTCCATCACTTTGACATCTCAACAATAATTGGAAGGATTGGCCTGAAATGTTGTGCAACTTTTACATTTTTCAGGGAGGACGAACTCAATAGCTTCGTTGATTCTCTGCTACATCCTCTTCAAGTCAAAATTCCAGTGCTCTCTGAAACCATGGTCGTGTTGATGGATTAGGAGAAGCACTTCACATGTACGATTTCTGTAGCTTCATTAGATCTGTGTTGGATTTAGACTAATTAATCATCTAGTAAGCATGGCATTGCAAAGTACAGATCACCTTAGGCCACATTTAAATTAAGAAACAGTACAACAAAACAATGGAGCCCGTTCAAATCACTTCAGTTATGCAACATTGATGGTGATGAAGATATTATACTTTAGCTTGAATGTGCATTGCAGGTATGTTGAGTTCAAACATACATTCAGCCTGTTGACTGAATGTGCAATGTTGACAACTATAACTTTGATTGGCTTGCCTTGCACAGGAGCATCCAACAGAAACTAAAGAAGGCATAGACAAAATGCCAGTTTGTAGCTAAAGCCTGTTGGATTTCACCTAAAGCAAAAACCTGAATGGTGTTTGCCAGTCTCAAATTTCTACAACATGTGAAAACATATATTAAAACATAATGCAACACTTTTGTAATCCAAGTTGATACATGTAAAAATTGGAATTAATGCTAAAACTGCAGTTTTTTTGTTTTTGTAAATTGACACTCTCAGTTTGAATTTCTATTTAACGGTCCCAACGATTATTGGTATTATGGTACTTTAGGCTGATTGTGCGTTCATCTTTATAGCACCAGGTGCAACATTTATGTCTTGCTACCACTCTATCTTCCTTTTTTCAGTTGCCATTTTTCTGAAGTACACAAACAAACTTTGAAAACTTCAACACAGAGGAAAATAAACTGGCTGTTATGCTGTATAGCTCCAAAACGATGGCATAGATTCAAAGCAAAATACCCAGCAGAACTGGAGCCTTCAAACTCATGGGTCTCTTTCTCAAACCAGACTTCTTGGATTCTGTTTTTTTTTTTTTTTTTGTTCACCTGTACTTGAAACAACCCACCCACCCACTCGCTGACACTTCCAACAGTGATCCACTCTGAACTGAACGCCTTTGCAATAGTGTAACGGCTACAGCGGCACAAGGTTGAATAAACAGAGAAGGTATTTTTACGCCCCATCAAAAAGCCCTGTAATAAATGTAACAAATAAATATGTGAATCAGCCAAGTGAGTTCAGTCTGTAGGAGTTTTTTCCCACCCTGGATGTCGGGTTCCCAGATCTGACAAGACAAATATTTCTGTTGCACAACATTTTTTTTTTCTAGACTTTCTTTCCTTTTTCTGTGAAATACTTAAAAAAAAAACTTGGACCACCTGAGGCTGCGAACAAATCCTTGAGTAGACAGGAACTGAGAGAGAAAAATCAATCTTTGGTTGAATTGTTCATAACTCATGTTAATACTTCATTCCGAGGGGTCACGAACCAAAGAGACTTGGAACTGCTTCTCTGTAGCTTTAAGAGGATATTTTTCTCTGTGAGGTTTGCGATGAAAGAGGCAAAATACACCTTACACAGACTGTCAGCCTCCCTTCAAAAGATTCGACTTTAATCTATGCCAACTGTATGGATGAAATATTCAGTAAAACCATTAAATAAGGCATTTTCTACCACAAACCCTGATAGTGATCACTTTGCTCTGCTTCAGTTACAGCCCGTGAAATGATCCCCTATTGAAAACAGGTGTCCTTTTAATAGGAAACATGTGTTCCTGCTGGTTGACAGTCCAACCCAACAGACAGAGGGCTTCCTGGTTCTCCAAGGTGTCCGACTAGCTGTCAGAAAAAGAAACTGTAATAGCAACCATTAGCCGGGCAGCTGGAGGCTTTTTCTCCCCAGTAAATTACTGTCATTTCATTTCAGGGGCTAAAAATGTCGTCTTTCATCAGTCAGACACAGCTGAGAGGAAGGTAAGAGGTATATATACCGGCACCTCACTCGGCAGTTACTTCAGCTGGAGAACAGCTATACGACTAGAGACATCACTCAAATGATGACCACCTGTATCTCTCTGTAAACATATTCTCTCCACGCTGATGTTTCTCACCATGGAGATTTATGAAATAACCCTTTAAGTGAGCTGCGAGAACACAAAGGTTCCCTGACCAATGAAGGAAGGACATAATGAGAAGAAAATACATCCATAACTTTAGTGAAAGTACAAAAAACACAACATGAACATATCTTTTTACAAGTAAATTCCACTATTGAAAGTGTGATTGTGCATTAAAACATGCACCACGTGCACCATCAAACCCCCAATTTGTGTCCCGACACACCCAAAAAAACCTGAACCTAAAAGATGAATGAGTCAAAGTAGTTCTCAGTCTCATCTTCACAACTACTTTTTCCCCCAACATATATCATGTGTTCAGAGACCAAGTTCTGATTTTGCTCTGCGAGGACTTGAATCAAAATCGGTTCTGGCTTTCAAAATGTTGGTTAGGTACAAAGTAACTTTACTATTTTAGCTCTATTAGTTACTTGATATCTAAATTTAGTGAATGAATACATGCACAGCCGTCGTAGTGGCTCAACTGAAGTTCAGGGGGAGTGTGTTTTCACAGGTTGGAACAGGTAGAGATGGAGATACATCTCTCAGTATCTCCAGTTTGGAAGGCTGAGTGTGTGTGTGTGTGTGTGTGTGTGTGTGGGGGGGGGTTCCTGGTCACAAAGGCGCCTTTGTGATGCACATACTCACATAAGAGCCACGTTATTTTTCCTAAAACACACACATTCCTGAACACGGACATCACTCAGCAAGACATAATCCTCTCAGCCATCTCTCTCTCTCTCTGCCTGTGTGTGTTTGTGTGTATATGTGTATACTGACAGGCGATGTGTGTGCTGCAGAATACAGCCTCTAAATAAGAACACCTCAATTTGAATTAAACTAATTATTCTGAAAGACGGTTTACCTTCACAGGTTTATGTCAGCTTCTACTCGACAGAGCCCGTTAAAAGCTTTCACGCTCTGTCAAGAGATCGTCCTCTAAACACTCATTCCTGTCAATCATGTGCCCACTGAGCATGCTCCAACCCGTGACTGTCAGGTGTTTCAAGAAAGAAGGCAGGTGCCAGAGGACTCACTTCCACCGCTTAGTAAAAATATAACTTTTTGTGTGTATTTAAGTTCAGCTATGAGCCATTAAAACCTCCATCTTTGTTTCCATTTTGAGCATTTTCTGCTTTGAGTTGTATCGGGAAAATAGTGGCTTTGCAAAGTGATTCATATCATTACTTTGTAGAATCACTATAAATAATCAGACACACTGATTTTTAATGTATGGCCATATCACGATAAATGACCTCCATTAAACATCATGTGCTTTCCCTCTGAAAGAGAATTTGAGAGTTATTGTTTTCTGGTTGCATGATTGCGCCTCTTAAATCACTGTCATTTGAAGCTGTTTGCATTAAACACTCATTTCCCATTTCTGTTATTGACATTGTTTCGAAACTGCCAAACAAATACACACCAGGGGAGATGATGCCGCCAACGTCAGCCTTCCTCCTGGATCACATGAATTTACCCAACAAAATAAGAAGTTGAAAAAAAACGTCAAGATAGGTTTGATGCAAAATAATGTCTGCATATTACGATCCATACTTTTGGTACATGTAATATAGGAAGTCTAAGTTTCTGCTTTCTTGCTTACTTAGCTGTCAAAAAACAAAAAATGTTCTTCCAGTCAAAGGCCAAAAAACAATCCTGAGGCAAGACATGGAGTATAAAGAACGACGTGGAAGTGGAGTAACGAGCAACCGAGTCTGCTTTACGACGCTATAATGAGAATATTTTGCCTTCATATCAGTGCTGTGTGTAGTTTGACAGACCATAAAGAACATAATGCAGCAGTTGAATTACACAGAGATCGTACCAGTCACGTGCATACAGTCTGTGGTCATGCACCGATCTCAGAGAATAAACGTCACCTCCCACTACCAGTCGATCAGAATATATTCTCCTGATAACATCCTGCAGTGTTCTTACATCACGCCAAAGATCTGCGAGGCGCTTACATGAGAAACTCGGATAAGGACTGAGGGAAAAGTTCAGCTGTTTGTGTCCACACGGCAGTTTTTCAGGAGTTTAATGCAAGTGTGAAAGCACTTTTCAGGTAGGGATTGTCATGGACTTTTATCTTCGTTCGACTCATTTGTTTCATATCTCTAGCTTCAAATTAGCTTCTGCACATTCTTCTGGCAGTTTTTTTGATTGATTTATAAAATGTGTCTTTGCATTATAGAAATACAAGACAAGATGCCCCCTCTTTGTTGTTACACTAAGCAGCTCATATTTACATATTTGAATTACAAGTAAGACAAATAACAATCTGTTGCAACATTACTGGCACCCTGAACTCCACATATCTTATTTTATTCATACCTGATATGACTGACACAATATGAATCAAAGCTGAGCTCTGTGATAGTCACACAGTATGTCCTCCTACTGGAAATACATGAAGTCCAAAAGAGAAACAGGAGCGGAATCAGTGTGAAATATGAAATCTTCTCTGCCTTTTGTTCACAAGGAGCGGTTTATTTTAACCGACCTATAGAGAACCTCGAGAACCGTGAAGGAACTCCTTCAGTCTTCTATTCAGCCTCTCTCTCTCTCTCTCCCTCTCCCTCTCCTTCTCTCTCCCTCTCTGTCTATCTCGGTCGCCCCCTCAGGGCTGTGATTGTGTTTGAGCCACTGAGACGACTCAATACAAAGATCAGTGTGTGTGTGTGTGTGTGTGTGTGTGTGTGTGTGTGTGTGTGAGAGTGTGTGTGTATTTTACTTTTATGCGGAGCCAGAAATCATAAACACATGAAACATAATTTTGTCAGTGTGCTATTGTGTGTGAGTTTTATGTGTGTGTGCGTGTGTGTGTGTGTGTTGTCTTGCCACCTGCTCCAACAACACAAGCGAAGTGGAACGGAAACCTGCCCGAGGCAACACACACACACACACACACACACACACACACACACACACACACACACACACACACACACTACACAACCAAGAACAAAACAGGCTAGTGACAGTAAATGCAGGCATGGAGAGAGGAGGGTGAGGGGGTGGAGGAGGGGGTGGAGGAGCTGAAGAGGAGTACAACAATCTACACACACATCCTATATGTAACATCATGTGTGTTAGCTATGTGTGTGTGTGTGTGTGTGTGTGTGTGTGTGTTTGTGTGTGTGTGTGTTTGTGTGTGTCACAAACAGGGCTGGTAGCAGGTGGTATGACTCAAGAGAGGAGGAGGAGGTGGCTGCCCTCCGCTCACACACTCACCTGTAGGCGGGGTCAGCGGTCAGATGTGTACAGCTGCTCTGTGCACTGGGCTGCTGAACTTACACACACACACACACACACACACACACACACACACATACACACACACACACACACACACTCAGACAACATGCTGCTTGTTAGCACAGGCGCTGCTAACATTGATGCGCTCACTGAGTGTCCGTGTTGTGTTTTTTTTTGTGGGTGAAAGAGCAGCAGATCAGAAATGCATAAACAATGAACAGGGTTTGGTGTAGGTTGTGTTGATTCATATTCTGCTTCTTATTGAAACCTCTTCTTTTATATGCAAATGCTTCAATCTGTCAAACCCTGTTCTTTATTCTGCTGATTTAAGCTGCAGCTGCACACAGCCATACTTATGTCATGAACAATGAGCATTTTCTTTCATTGTCTGGGGATTTATTTAACATGTTTTTAGATAGTGTTGAATATTAGCTGTACAAGAGTTGGTTCTTTAGCTGTTTAGCTGTATAAGCTTCCCAAACAAATTCCCAAAACAGTCCATTATAATGAGCAGTTATTGCAGTATCAGCAGTTGTATTGCCCCAGTAACAGAAGTGTTAGTAGGCTATCAGTAGATTGACTGGTGGTGGTTTAGCCAGTAACATACTGTAAGTATTATCAATATCATAAGTTGTAGTACAGTTTCACGTACACAAAGCAGTACAAGTTTCAGGACTTTTTCTGGACAGTTCCACTAACAAGTTCCAGCTATAGTAGAACAACCAATAATACAAGAGAAGTTCCAGGAAAACATTATTTGCTGTGCTCACTCTCGGTTGAAAAAAAAGTGCCATCGCGCTTGTCAATGTCACGTTCCCTCGCCAGCCAATAAGAATCAAGGAGGGGCGGGACTTCTGATTTCAGCTTCGTCCACGGCACACGCGGAGAAGAAATGTATCCGACTCCTCTTTTTGATGGGCAGTTCCCAGGTCTACATCTGCTGCCGAAGCCAAGATTGCCTTCATTTACATGATTTAATGTTTTCTTGGTGATGTGTCACTTTCAGTCGGTGTTCGCGGGCAGTAGGGTTAGTTAAATGGCAGTCATTTTCTGTTCAACTTAACACAATGTTTTATGGCAGGATCAGAAGAATTCTGTACTTTTATTACCTTAAAGGCTTTATATGCAATTTTTTTTGATCCAGCAGATGTCGCCCTTGAGCACCAGCATGAAACCAAAACAACTTGCGGTGCATTGTTGTGTTAGCATGCTAATGCTAGTGCTCTTTATTATGCTCGTATCTTCAGACTGCATGTAAATGTACCTGAAATGAGCGTGATCTAGAAACACAGTTAAGCAGTGAGTACAGTATGTTATTCTTCTTTTCTCTAGTCCCTCAATTAAACAACTTTTATTCGTGAGGGGAGGAGTCATCCGTCGGGCCGGCTATGTCAACAAACTGGAAAAAAAAGCATCACAGACAGTGGGACTCGGGTGTTACACCCACCTCACAGAGTTATTTTCAGAGGATATACTTGATTTCTATTATATTTAAGTGTGAAAAATCGCATACAAAGCCTTTAAGGTAAAGAGTAATGTCTAAAAGCATTAATCAACAATCTCCTCCTCTCTGGGTTTTCTTTCTCAGGTGAGTTCTGTAAAAGTACAACCCGAGCTTGTCTCCTTGTTGGCAACAACTTCTCCCATTTAGAAGATAAAACAAATGAAACTTGTTAAAACAATTAGGTGGGAACTGAGACAGGGAACGTCTCTGTAGCGGTCCTTCTTGCCAGCCAGGTGGACGGTTTCACAAGTGTGTGACGTCACATGAAAACTTTGAATAGCAGTTAAAGTAAAAGTATCTCCTAGAGCACAGTCAGAGGTGGAACCGGGTGCAGACATATGCGTCAGATGCTAAGTCACAATCAGGACTGTCAGCACGGAGTCTATGGCGAGAAAGAGAGGGAGACACAACTCGAGGTGTTTTAAGAACCTCTGCCAAGTGTACAGTCACAGACAGTCGTCGCGGCAACCGCCTCCGTCTGCTTCCTGACTGACAGGTGATGGAGAGGGAAGTGACAGCTACCGTGGAGAGAGAGACAAACACCACTTCGTCAATCAGCTGCAGCTCTCTCCGTCAGTCTCTGATTGGTACGAGCAGAGTCTTTGAGTTCGCTCATTGATCGGTGATCGGAAATCTGGCTTGGTTATTTAATTTGCGTCGTTTTCATCATCTTCTTCTTCCTCTGCTCTGTTTTTCCTCTGTGCTACAAACACACACAGACACACACTGAGCACCCTCTGCCCTCGCCACGCCCCCTCCTGCAGAGTCTAGAGATTGTATGACTGGCAGTGTGTGTGTGTGTGTGTTGGTTAACTGCTTCAGCGCAGGCATAAAATGTTGCAGCGGTTGGCCGAGCTCATAGCAGTTTTATAGAGCAAGCGGGCCCTTATCTCCTTCTTTCCATTTTCTTTCTTCAAAGAAATGTCCTCCCTCTTTTCCCCTCTGTACAACCTTTTTCGCTGCTTCTTTTCCTTTCCTCCTCCCTTCTCCCATCCTTTCTTCTTCATTTTCAGAATTCCTTTCATTGTTTTATTTCCCTCCTCTTTGCGTTTCTGTCACCTTTCTTCTTGCTTTTCTGTCCTTCCTTTGGTCCACCCTCCGTTTTTTCTTCCTTTTTCCTCTTCATCCCTTCTTCTTCCCATCTTTTTTTTCGTTTCCCTCATTATCTTCTCATATATGTATATTCATGTCTTTTCTATTTTTTCTTCTCTTTCTTCCGTCTCCTTTTTAAAATTCTCTTCTTACCACACTCAATCTGCACCGTACCCAAGCACGTTTGACCCCTAAAGTCTTCTTTTGACTAATGTAAGCGCTCCGTCAAGCATGGCACGCTCCCTTGGCCCTAGGAAGGTTGGAAGAGGAGTCCTTCGTTTGCTCATGTACAAGTCCAAGTACAAGCACAGGAACGCATTGTGGACATGACTAGTATCCATCACCTCCTTCAATTATCCAGAAATACAGGATTGCAAGAGGGCCACTTTGACTGGGGAGGGGGGACCATCATGCTTGAGCACAGTACAGGGCAACTGGGCCTAGTGTGAGTGCGCCCCTACTTTCATCCTCTTTCCTCTTTGTTTTTTCCACATTATTTCATCTTTGCTATTTTTCAATCCTTCCTTTTTTTTTATTTGAAGTCATTTTTTTGTTTTTGTCCATTCTTTTTCCTTTCCTTTTCTCCAATTTTCTTTTCTTTCTACATCCCTACGTACCTGGCCTTTTATGAACAAAAAAAACCTCCGTCCACCTCTGTTTCCTTCAACTTTTCTATCTTTATTCTTTCCTCACTCCCCCTGTCCTTCACTTTCCTCCCTTTATTCACTGCTCTTTATCCAGTTTGCACCCTCTCTCCTTCTCTCTCTCGTCTCTGGTTTTTATTTAATATGGCCGCCTCGTTCTTCACCTTGAGTCACCTCTCCTTCCTCCGCTCAGACTGTGGAGAGGAGATAAGAGAGAGGGAAAGAGAGAGGGAGAGAGAGAGAGAGAGAGAGATGTTGTCGTTCTTTACGAGGCTCTTTCTCTCCGTTTCACCTCAAGTGTCTGTTTGGATGGGAAACACTCGTCTCCTATCTCCTCCCCCTCTCTCTCTCTCTCCCTCTCTTTATCTTCACCTTTCATCACCTGTTTTTATCTCCTCCACATTTCTCATCCTCTCGCTCTGCCCTCACTTCCTACTTTTCTTCTTCTGTTTGTTCTCTTTTCTCCCTTGCCTTCATTCTCCTGTTTTTGTTCTCTTCTTCTTCTGACACCTGTTCCTCTTCTTTTTTCTCGCCCTTGATCTCATTTGCCCTTCTCTGCTTGTTCTTGCTTCTCGTTTCTAGATCTTCTTCTCCTTAACTTCCAAACTTTCTAATCCTTCATCTTCCCCTCCTTCCTTATCCCCTTTCTCTTCAACTTCTTCTTCTGTTTTACTTCTCATTGTTGTCTTCTCTTCCAGTTTCCTCTTTCTCCTTCTTCTCTTTCTGAGTTCTTGATCTCCTGTCTCAATTTTTTCTTCATCTCATCGTTTTCCTTCTTTTCTTTCCTTTTCTCTTCTTCATCATCTCCTTAACTTCTTGCCCTCCATGATTTCATGTTTTCTTTCTCCCTCTTCCTTCTCTTTTTTCTTCTTAAACGTCTTTAGTTATGTACAAATCTTTATTTCTGCAACAGCAGCCTGCTCATTGTACATCATTTATTTCTATTTTTTATTTTTACATTTTACATACTTTATTGATCCCTGAGGGAAATTCTGGTTTTACACTCTGTTATTAAGAGACATGCTTCTCACACACATGAACTACACACATACACAAACAGGACCTGTGGACATGCATTAGTGGAGAGATACCAGAGTGGGGCTGCTACACAGGGAGCGACTCAGAGCGGCTGGGGGTTTGGTGCCTTGCTCAAGGGCACCTCGGCAGTACTAGGGAAGTACCCTGGCACCTCTCCAGGTACCAGGCCTACTTCCATTATTATGCCCCGCATCGGGGCTTTAACTGGAGTCCCGACTGAGCTACTGCTGCCCTCTTCATGTTTTTTACACGCTAAGTATTTATTGCTTTGAACTTGAAGCTGGTAAAGGTGAAGCTTGTTTCAATACCTTTGGGTTGATTAATCTACAAACATATACATTTAATGTTAATAACTTAAATTTACTTTTTTAATGTTAAGGGTATTTCAATTCATTTCTAATCACTTTGAAATGTATTATACTTAATAGATTATTTTCTGATACAGCTCTAGTTTAAACATGCAAACAGTACAAATAATACATATATATATATATATATATATATATATATATATATATATATAAATGAAGTACAACTTTAAACATGAAGAGCAGTTAAAAACATGCTCAAAACATCCATGAAAAAAAACCTTGTGTTTTCTACTTACTATTAACCCATTACATCGTCATAATACTTCCACCACTGGACTGTGTTTTCCATGTTTTAATACTTTGTGTGAGAGAGATCAGTCTGTTCTGCAAAGCTTCATTCAAGCATTTAAGGAGGTTTTAGTCCGGTCCTCAAATGCACCACTTTAGCATGCTGTGTTTGTGTGTGTTTGTGTGTGTTTGTGTGTATTTGTGTGGGTTTGTGTGTATTTGTGTGTGTGTGTGTGTGTGTGTGTGTGTGTGTGTGTGTGTGCACTCACTGAACAGCTGTTTCTCTCTTTCTCTCTAATCCTCCAGCTGACCTTATCTCATCATCTTTCATTTCTTCTTTACTTTAATTTTCATCCAATCTGCTTTATTGGAACAAATGCGATTTTTTTAGAATAACGCACAATAACATATTTGAATAAAAACAGACAGGATAACATAAGTAATACATCAAAAAACAGGATTCTCTCTCTCTCTCTCTCTATCTCTCTCTCTCTCTCTCTCTCTCTCTCTCTCTGTCTGTCTGTCTGTCTGTCTGTCCGGATTAGTGGCTCGCCCTAATCTCTGGAGGTTAAATTAGAGGATTGAGGTCGGATGTTAACACACAGCTCCGCATCTGTGACTTTTTCTTTGCTTTTTCTTTCTCTTTTCCCTCTTTTTTTTTTTTTTTTTTGGGGTGGGGGGGGGAAGTATTTCTGTTATATTTCACAAGAGCTGAAAATTTGCCTTAAGGTTTCTCTGAATCCTGTTAAAGCCGCTGCAGAAGCCGAGAAACAGAAAATAACAAATCTGTTCTGCGTCGGTGTTTGTCGGACAGCAGCGCTCATGTTCTCTCTTCAGCGGCTGTCAGAAACCAAACGAGCAGAGACGCTTCCTAATGTTCATTTCCAAAAATAAAATAAAATCACTGGCACACAAAAACACACTTCAGACAGTTAATCGTCTCAGACACGCTGACAACTCCAACGACAGAAAACACAGACGAACAACACCATCAGTATCTGAAGTGATCAATAATGATTTGTGGTGTTTCAGGAAGTAAACAGATATTTAAGGCCAACTGTTTTCTCTTTGATAAAGACATCAGTTAAGATTAAGCCAAATATAAGTGGACATCACTGTAGCCCTGGGCATGAAAGGGCTGTAAACGGCCTTATTTGTTCTAGTTTTTTGCATCAAACCAAAAGAATATCGCCCTTGTCATTTATTATTTGTAGGTTTAAACTTGAAATATGTTTAAACACATCAGTTTGTCACTTCATTTCAGCATAAAAACCCAGACTGGAATTTTTAAACTATAGGCATAAAATGAACACAATTGTTTGTTTGGAGCTTGGACACCAGTTGTGGTTAATCCTCCACTGAGAATAGTCCCCAGCAGATTTCCTTTTTCTTCTCCTTTTTTCAATATGCAACAATAGAGATTTACATCTTAGGAACCAAAGGGATTTTGGGTTTCCACCAAAATAGGACCTTGTTTCAACCCATACTTTGAATTAATCCTCTGGTAACAGGCTACGGTTAGATGTTGAACTTTAAAGATCTTTAAAATCTAGCGGGGTTGGAAATTGGGGGAAAAGTATTGGATCCAAAAAAGTTAAACTTTAAGCAAGAAAGCTAAGAATTAAGAAACATGTGAAACCAAAAACACAAAATTATGAGTGTAACTTCACTATACTGTACATAACCAGCAATCTAGCTAAGTAACGGAATTAGCTTACTCCTTGTAAGTGTGTGGAGAGCAACAATATGACCAAAACAGCACACAGCACTCTAACAGATTCATTTACCGGAGTCCTGATTGTAAAAACTCGAAATCTGGAGGTTATTAAAAATGGATTTGCTGAGGCCGTTGTGCTTCCTTCTCCAGACAGCTCGCTTTCTAATTGGCTATCGTTTTGTTTCATCTGACAACCTCGTCACAAGACGCTCGGCTGTGGTTCCCCCCCCCGACACAACAGGAGATCGGATCATAATTCTGAACATGATTAGTATTTACGATTTGAAGTCAGTGTGGCCCAGATCAGATCACTCTTAACACACATCACACCCCAGGGAAGTCTGGCAAGATCATTTAATGAACAATGAACCACCTCCAATTATTCCTATTAGACTGTCGGAACAAACAATCAACTATATGTGGTAAAAAAAAAACATGCTGTTCTAATACCCCTCTTTTTTTTCTGTATTTTGACAACAGAAAACAATTCATACTTCTCTTTTAAAAACATTTCTTTAACACCTGGTGGAATAAAGAAATAACTGGTTAGACTGGGCCTTTAATTCACCTCCAAAGACTCAAATCTGACATAAATTTGCTTTTTTTTTTTTTACAATTATCAGAGAGGAGAAAAGAGGCCGAGCAGCTGCTGGATCTTGATTCATTATTAATCTACAACCGCCGGTTTGAAAGTTTCTTAATGAGGTTTGGGAGTTTGAAGAGTTCAGTGTGTGTGTAAAGTGTGTGTGAAGTGTGTGTGTCTAAAGAGTGTGTGTTTGTTTGCCATTCCACTGAAAGCAGAGAGAAATACTGCAGAGGTGGAGACACAAAAGGTGACAACAGAAGGAGATGAATGGACTGATGACACACCTGGAAGCCGAGCTGGAAACTCCACTTAAACTGTCTGTCATGGCGGCCTGTCACGGTCGTCATGGTAACGGGGACAGGGACGAGCTAAAACCTTCTCTTGGTGACATGTTTGGGCAGGCAGGGAGATAAACTCACCAACACACATACCTGGTCTTTCGTCAGTGTTTGCATTTTACTTTGCATACAGCCTGAGGTCATGTGATGTAGTCGTACCGTCTCTGGAAAACCCTCCGCTGTGTCCTCCATTGTGACGTCCGTTCGCCCGCCAGCCTGCTGGCTCGTGATGTGATGTCGCGGGTGGCCGAGCAGCCAATGGAGCGATCTCCACAAACTGATAAATAAACACATGGAGAGTCAGCGTGCCGCTGCAGGGGCTGCTGGGTAGTTTGGTTAGACTGATCTGCTGCGTGGACCGACTGCTGATCCTCACACTGTGTTCATTTGTCTGCCTGAAATCACCAGATACTGTTTGTGTTCAGTTCTCTGCTGATCAAACAAAATGTAATTTATTTATTGGAAAAAGGCCAAGTGCATTGTTGTGCCAGGTCCTTCAATTTAAATATCCAATGCTTTTCTATTTCATATAATTGAAAATTATAAATACTTTTTTACTTTTGCCTTTTATAGCACAAATAAATCATTTGAAGACAAAACCCTGGTTTAAGGAAGCTTGTAATAAAAGATTGTACTTGTTTTGAGAAGACACACAATAAACCAAGTATTCCAGAAACAAGTAATTATAATAAAAGTTAATAGAATAGAATACTTTATCATCACAGATGTGCAACAACATTTCTCAGCGTATAGGAGGATAAAATAACACAACAGAGAACTAGACAGAAACAGAAAAAAAGCTTTTAAAAAGTCAGTTCAATTGCACTTGGCCATATTGCACTTGCCTCATATTGATCACACACTTCTAGTTTTAATCAGAGTTCAGTTCATTCATGGCACTTGGGTAGAAACTGGTTAGGAATCTGGAGGTTTCATGTCTTCATAGACCTGTAGGCTCTCCCAGAGGGCAGCAGAGTAAAAAGATGGTGTCCAGGGTAAGATGTGTCTGTGATTGTGTTTGTGGCCCGACGTAGACATCAGGATCTGTATTTGACTTTGAGAGACCGTAGCTGTGTGCCGGTGGTATCCTGTGTGTATTTTATTAAAGTGCTATCCTGTCACCCTCCGTGCAGCCAGAGAGCCATACCAGGATGCCATTGCAGGTAGTTCTAAATAACACAGGTAATACCAAATATTCTGGGAGAGACTTTGACATTTGTAACACTTTACCATTGTTTTTTCTGCATACACTTTTGAATTAAAGCCAAAGGAACTTCACAAATTGAAAGGAAAATAGCGGATTGGGAGATATACAGTATACAGATTGTAGTCTATATTCCTATATGTTGTCAATATCCCGCTAAATAATAATTGCATGGTGTAGGATACGGCATACAACAGCAAAAGCTAGGAAACCCAGCCCTCTGTCCCTTTTCTTAAACATCCAAAAATGTTGTTTCCTACATTTCCCATAATGCAACAGTCAAGCCTATTTTGAAAGACTTCCCCCTCCTGCTAAACTCCAATGTCTTTCAAAGTGCACATAGGCCTACATGTTTAAACAACAGTAAAAAAAGATGTAATCTATACAGAAAAAAAACTTAATATTTTTAAAGAACTGTGTAAATTAAATAAATGAAGATGAATAAATAACAAAATAACCAAAGAAATACAGAAATATTAATATAAATCTAAAACGGTACAAGTCAATATGGGAGCAATCTGTTTCTAAATCAGTTGGCTAAAATCTCATTCATTGACAGATGTAGCACTTCCTGCTCAGGTCAGCCAATCATTGAGCTCGGATCTTCGGAACTTTAAAAAGTGGAAGAAGGCGGGCCTTAACAAAGCATGACACAGATGCTGCTGTAGTGGTGACTAAATGAAGATCTGTGTGTGCGAGGCCTAGTTAAGCCTGGTTGTCTGTTAGCATTTTAGCTTGCTAGGTTAGGTAGGCCTACTGATTTGGTATGCTCATAAAAAGGCCATGTTTAGTTTGCTGGTTAGCATGTTTCTTGGTCAGTTAGCGAGGAGTGTTTCTTTTTTAAGCAGGCTTGTTGTTAGCAGCTAGTCTTTTTTTGTAATTATTTCTTTGGTTACCATAGTTAGCTTAACAGACGGTATCTCACTAATGCAATGAGCAATTTCAGATAAGGAGGTTATCGTGATTAAATGGTTAAATGTTTGCATCATACGACATAAACACATATAAAGTTGCATTAGTGTGTGTGTGTGTGTTTCTCTTTATGTGTATATACTTTAGAGTAGCGATTAGCATTGGGGTGAGTGCTGCCTTAGAGAACTGCTGAGTGGGTTTTAGTGCAGGAGAAGTACACTGAGGCTGGAATTAACTAGATTTACTTTTCTGTGAGTGCGAGTGTGTGTGTGTGTGTGTGTGTGTGTGTGTGTGGAGAAGGGGTGCCACACTAAAATTGGCAAAATGAGGTGTAAATGTCTTGAGGCAGATGAGCTGCCCATAGTGAGCGCAGAGCTGAATATATCACCAGCAGCTCCAGGAAAGCTTTTGCGAGTATTAGTGTGTGTTTATAAGTGTATTTGTGTGTGTTTATGAGTGTGTGTGTGCGCGTCCACACTTGGCAGCCATAGCCAATCATCGTCCATCATTCAGTTTTGGTTCTGACAGCTGGAAGAGGCAGAAAGTCCCTAAACGCCTCAGAGAAACACTTAACTGCCTTTGCTGCTGCTCATGCCAGTGTGTAGGTCTCTGAGTGAGTGTCAGTGTGTGTGTGAGTGTGCGCGTGTGTGTGTGTGTTGGATAGTGAGTGTGTGTTAGATAGTGTGAGTGTGTTGACATTAGAGGTGAGTTGCACCGAGTGTAATCGTCTCATTACATTCAGTAATCATCTGCAGTCTGACTTGCTGCTCTATCCAATGAAGGCGCTTAACATCTGATTTACACCTGAGCTGCTGCTTGAACTTTGACCTTGCTGTCACACACGTTAGAGAGAAGGAACACCTGTTTTGACCTTTGACCTCTGGACTTTGATTAGACCTCAAAGAGCTGCAGATAAACTTAACTAAAGACAAGAAATGAGGGGAAATAAAATTAACATTTTGTGTGGCGTTGAATGAATCTACTTTTTGATATTTATGTTCAAAGTAAAATTTTAGGGAACTTACTAAAGTATACTCATTTTTTGTAAGTCATCAATTTACTCTACTTCATTAGCTGGAAATATTTTAATTTTTAATCTACTATGTTCATCTTGCAGCTGAGGTTACTGCACATGGCTTTTGCGCTGACAGTTCCCATGACCTCAACTGCAGAGCTTCTAATGGGCGCTTACTGTTGCTGGGTTACAGAAGTTGTCTCTCTACACTTCCCAAGGTAGTACTGTTAAAGGGTGTTTTACATTTCTCTGTATGCTTCAGAATTGTTTTTATTCAAAGAAAACGTAAAAACAATGTAAAGGTATTGTATCCCGGCTTTAGCAGCAGATTACGACCTGGAATATGTTCCCTCGAAAATACCGGGCCTGGCCCATGACATGAACTGAACTTGATTGGTCAGCGAGAGAGGTTGCCAAGTACGCCAACGTTCCAAAAGTTGGTTTACGACAATGGACTGCATTGATTTTGTAAAGAAAATATGTCCTGCCAGCGCAGTGGGAAACCTTACATTTTGTCTTATATAAATTTTAATACAGTTTTGTATTTTTTTCTGGATCAAAATGAATTATTTATTTATTTAGATTTAGGGACTTTACTGCAGTCTACGTTTCTTTACTGTGAAAAGCTGTTAGCTTGCTTCAAATTTGATATTCTCTTTTTTTGACAAATGTTTTCCACCAAATGATTTGTACATTTTTAATCTCAATCTAGTTTGAATTTCAAATTTCAACTTTGGACCAGTCATCAATTGATAAGTGGGGTAGAGAAGAAGAAAATGTTGTTCTGATACACTGATTTCAATACATTTTCTAAACTTGTGTTTAGTAAATCTGAAATATTGTACAAAAAATCATTCTTAAAGGGGCAAAGATTTTTTAATCTTTACATGCTTTATGATGGGTTTTTCTATCTTTGCATCGTCTTTGCCCTTTGATAAAGTTCTCGTTGAAAAAGTAAAGTTTAAGTGAAGTATCATGTTTCAGTTGATCAGTGTTTTCTGTGTTTAGATCGCAGCTGGGCGTCACATCCGTCAGTCTGCTCTCAGCGAGGAGAGGAAGCCAGACGAGGAAGAAGAACAGCAGATTTAAATAAGTTAGCAGTTAGCAGCGTGCCTGATTAACTTTAAATGAGCTCTGGTTTCAGAGCAACACATAAACACACCATCCAGTCCTCTTGCTCCTCTTCCTCTCCTCCTTGATCTTCCTCACATTCAGGAATGTTCTCTTGTCTTTTGTCTGCAACCTTTGACCTCCAGGCTGTCACTGAGGTGTGATGTTGTTCTTTCTGGATGAGCGCCTTTAAAAAAAAAAAAAACGTGGAATGTGTAAAAAAAAAATCTCTGTTGGTTTGTTTCTGTTTTGATCTCTGGCAGGCAGTCATGCATGTTTCAGACAAACACGCACTTAAAAATGTATAAAAGTGTTATCAAAGTGCTGAAACAAACTGCAGCCGTACTCCCCGCTGCTCCTCTGGCTTTTTGTCTGTGATGAAAGAGTGACGTCTGGTTCGCTGCTGGAGAAAACAACGAGCCAATCAGAGCGCCTGAGCCGAGATTAAAGGGAAACTGAGATGATGTACATCAAAGCGTTTCCAGGTGTTTGGGAGAACTTATGCACATGTGGAGGCAGCAGTTTTAAGACTGGAGTAGCTGTGTTAGGTCTGATTTACCGCCTCAAGTGATGTCACTTGAGTCAAGCTTGGAGGTGAAGACTTTAGAACATTTCTGCTGAGGTTATTTTACCCAACTTAAGTAGCCTGAAGCTTGTCCGTGTGTGCACCGTGGAGGGCTTGTGTCTGTAAGGTGACTGCTGATTTACTAGACTCTTGCATATTAGCGCTTAGAAGAAGAAGAAGAAGAAGAAATACTTTATTGATCCTGCAAGGGGAAATGACATTTTACACTCTGTTGTTGAACATGCTACATACACACAGGCTGAAATACACACACATGCACAAACAGGATCCCATAGACCAGCACTAAAGAATAGATGTCAGAGTGAGGGGGCTATGAAGCTGTTTTGCATCTGCAGTCAGATTTTTTTGCAAAGAACTGAAAAAAGAAACCAGTTTCTCAGCTTCTGTTGGCTGAAAGGGGGATGTTGCAGACACAGATACTTGTAATGCTGCAACAAAAAAAAAACACAATTGGAAAAAAGAAAGTGTTCCTGGCTTTACATAGTTAGCTGTGACATTGCAGCTTCCTGCGATAAACCACAAAATACGTGAGTTTATCGGCTGATGAGAAGTGTCTGGACGTGCATATTACTGTGTGTGTTTTGGGGATACTGAAGCGTAAGAGATTTTCTGCAGCATCTTGTGAAACAGTGGCTGAGAGCTTATGTCTCTTTGCGTTTACCAATTGTATAATCAGAGATGCATGTGAATCCTAATAGCTGCCTTTGGTAAAAAGAGAAAATTAGGAGAAAAACACCAGTTATGCTAATTTGTCAGGAAGGGATTTAATGATTGCTATGTGTTGGAAACACAGTGTTTACTTGTTGCTGTTTGTCCTCAGGCAGAATACTTCTTAAGCAAGAAAAATGTGTATTTATTTGTCTTTTTGTTAACTATTTTCCTTCTCCTCTCGTTACCATTTCTCTCTAATAATCACTATTCTGTCTGTTCACATGAATATTGAATCTCTTCAGTAAACGCAGCCATTGATCAGTCAGACTCCGGGTAAACTCTGCAGCACTTTGAGCAAACGTGGCCATCGATTTGTGCACATAAGGAGTCCTGTGGGTGTGGGTGTGGGTGTGGGGGGCTTCGTCTGTCCACTGTGTGTACTTCCTGTTCCCTCTGCGTCACCTTGTTGTTGTTGTTATTGTTTCTGTCCCATGTCAGCAGGAGCAGCCCGTGTTTGTCTCAAGAGTTCAGCTGTGCTGTGTGGCCTGCATTTACAATGCTAATGTGTTAGCCTGCAGGGAGAATAGTGTGTGTGTGTGTGTGTGTACTGAGAACATCTTTCCTCAGGCTGTGAAACACTAACTGTAGAACATCTAGGCAGGTTCTTATAAGACATGACATCAAAATGTTTGAGCTTTTATTCAGGGAAGAACCTACAACTATTGAGGACACAGAGGTCATGTCCTGAGTATTTCTTCTAGACATTTTGAAAGTTTAAGAAACACTCAAAACATAAATGAAAGTAATTCACATTGAGACATTTGAAAAGAAACGACTGCAGTTCTGACTAGGCATAAAATAAATATTCATCATAGCCCCAGCAGGAGTGTGAGGAAGGGTTCACATTTTTCAAAAGAATAAAAAAAAAATACAGAATAGGTAATTTGATATTTGAAATAATGGATAGACTATAAATAAATGTGTTAAAATTTGAATTTAGAAGCAGTCAAATAGCAATATCAACAAGGAGGTACGCCTTAGCATCTATACAAAACTCAAAATATCCAATTGCATCATAAAGTGGAAATAATTTTGTTTTTAAACCAATAAATTGAGAAATAAAGGAAGCAAAAGAAAATCAATATATCTTTAATATAAAAAAGGTGTTAGTGGCTTTACCTTTTAAATAATTGTTATTAAAACCAATAAGATATATCATTTGACTGTACCTTAGAAAAATATAAAACTATAACCCACCCTGCTTGAGTTATTTTTAAAATCTGTATTTTTTTTTCTAATTTTGTTTTAGAAATCATTTTAGTTTTTTTAACAGGTGTAACTCTTGTCAATTTTTTATCCTGGTTGATGCTGTCAGAATATTAGGAAGTAGGGCAGCGTGTGTGTGTGTGTGTGTGTGTGTTGTGTGTTATCTGACAGATGGTGTTTATAGTAGGACAGGCGTCACTCTCACAAAAAGTCTGTTAAGGTCACAGGCACAGAAATGATACTGATGAGTGTTTCATACTTTAAAAGATTTAAAGGCTAAAGAAAAATCTGAAGTCGATGTTTCTCAGAAGAATTCTTTTGACATTTTATGGATAAAAAAACTTCAATCAACTTTAATTGTTTGACTGTTAGGTTTATGATAACAATCGGATGGGTTGGCTTTACAGAAGTGCTGTAGTACTCAAAATCAAAGTCTTGTTCTCGAGAACACTTTTTGAAGGTCTCTGCCTCGTCTCAGAATCAAAAGCATTTTTACTCGGTCTTGGTCTGGTCTCAGACGGGGTGGAATCCGGATTTTAATCAAGACCACCGCTGAAAAGCTTCTTTCTCAAGTCATTACTGTGATTAGAAGGAAAACGCCCTTTGTAGTCTGATTTTTATCCCCCTTCCCGGTGTTAAGGTGTGAGTGTCACACCCCCTAAACACAAGATGAGGATTTTTCAGTGATATTGATGGTCTTGCCTTGACTCGGTCTCGACCCCTAAATGTCTTGGTCTTGTCTTGGTCTCAGAGCACTCCAGTCTGCGGTTTGTCTTAGTCTTGGTTAGTGTGGTCTTGACTACAACGCCAAATGTGTTGATAGGTGGTGCTTGTTAGCTTTGGACAAAAACCGGCTTGTAGTTTTGGTTTCCAGTCGTTATGCTAAGTTAAGCTAAGTACCTGAAGGATGGATTGATGGAAGCCACACAATGTGAAACTATTGCTCCATAATAGATCCCATATGGAGAAATACATCTATAAACTAATGTAATGATATGAAGTCAGAAAGTTTGTGAACCTGTCGTAAAGGTGACACCTGAAGCTTTGATTGATTTCTGATCAGGATGAAACAACTGGGTTAACATGTAAACCAGGACAAGCTCTCTGGACCCAAGTTTCTGGGTTAGTGAACACACATCCTACACATACACACACACACACACACACCGGATGAGTGACACATGTTTAAGCGCCTCGAGGGGAATCTGAATATTGATCGCCCTGGAACAGTTATCCATGATGGGACTTTGTGTGTCTTCCAGTGTGTGTGTCTGTGTGGTTAAGTCTGAGTATTAGTGTGTGTGTGTGTGTGTGTGTGGTTAAGTTTGAGTATTAGTGTGTGTGTGTGTGTGTGTGTGTGTGTTTGTGTGAGTGTGTTTCGATGAGGAGATAACACATCATCGACACACTAATGGACATGAGGGACTGTGTGAGTGTGTGTTTGACGGGGTTGTGTGGTGTTTCTGTTGTTGAATGATTATCGTGTTCCCCTAACACCACCCCCCCCCCCCCCCCCCCACACACACACACACACACACACACATACACACAAGCTCTGACCTGCTGCACCAAGTGAGTGTGTGTTTCGATGAGGAGATAACACACCATCGACAGACTAATGGACATGAGGGACGTGTGTTTTTGACAGGGTTGTGTGTGTGTTGTTGTTGTAGATTGATTATCGTGTTCCCCTCACACACACACACACACACACACACACACACACACACACACACACACACACACACGCACACACACACACACACACTCGGTGCAGCAGGTCGGAGCTGGTGTGAGTCTGTGTGTCTGAACACAGATCTAATTGAACCTTTGATGTTGTCAATCGAGCCGCCGGGCTGCAGAGACACTGAGCATGCTCAGAACAGCTGTGTGTGTGTGTGTGTTACTGTCACTGATAAGCTATCACTCTGCAGCTCATAGATCTGTATTGTACCGACAAAGAACTGTTTATTTTAACCATCGTTATACATGCCCCATCATTTCTAGCAGTTATGAACAATGTGTATATTTTGCATTAGTTGCTTTGAATCAGTTAACGTGGCGACATCTCCAGAACATAACAAGACCGATGTGATCTGTTGATCCTGACGCCTCGATTTGAAATCTAGAGCTAAGCTGAACTCAGTTCATGTTAGCTAGTTCAATCCAGTCTTTCCCAATCAAGCAGTTGCTGCCGAGTTTGATCCCCATTCCAAACTTTGCCAGAGCAACACTACAGTTCCAGAGTGGTTACTTTTTCGTGCATGTGGGCCAGAGTAACATCCCAGGAGTGCGACGTCAGTCATGCCACTGTTGCCACTTTCGTGTTGTTTGCCATGTTTCTCGTTTCCCTGACTTACCTACAACACAAGTCTCTCTGATGTCTCCGTTGGTAGTCCGAGAAGTGACCACTGTGCATGCAGAGTCTGTGTGTCTCCTGCATTTAAACATATACTCCCTACAGGCCACACTGCTGCAGTCACACACACACACCGCCATGACGCAGAGGCAGTTCAATAACAGATTTTAAATGACTGTGTTAACCGCTATCAGCAGCACCGCGTCCCTGTGTTTGTTAATACTGCGGCCACACATACTGATCGTAAACAGCGCGGATGTGCCGCTGATCGTTCACTTCGAGCAGCTGCACCTGCAGAAGGTGAAGTGAGTCAAGCAGCTGAAGAGGGTGAGCTTTCGTTTCATTACCATCGCTGGGCCGGTCATGTAGATTAAGCGCAACTTTGAGCTTCATTAGAAATTCTGGATGACGCATAAGTAACACAATATCAAGCCCTGGAGTAGAAGAAGAAAGAAGCTTCCAATCTAAGTACTGAAGGAGAGCACAAGTGCCTGAATACATTAGGACAATGCAGGGTTTTTTTTGTTGCTGAAAATTTTGTTTTTTAAGTGAATAGCCCGCTTCTCAGAAGTATAAATCCTATAATACAAACGTAAAATAAAATTTAAGACCGTAATCAAATCAAGCAATAAGCCAGTGATGCACTAATCCAGCTTTTTTCTCTCTTTTGTTACTGAGTCAGACTTCCTCTGGGCTCTTTTTTTTTTCCTTCTTCCAATTTTACTCTCCATATTCTCCCTGTATGCGAGCAGTGATGCACTAAAATGTCTCTAAAATGTGTCTGAGTCAGCAGCCTGCCGCGGATCACTGGATGTAACTGATTCCTGCTTTTTTTTAATGACATTGACGACGAAACTGCGCCCACACCATGACCGACACTCGATCTGCTTAATAAAGTCGACATCAGCGCTGAAGACATGGGGGGGGGGGGGGGGGGGGGGGGGAGTTGACCAAACATGGAGCTAAAGTTACAGATGATAAAAGTAAAACCTTCCTCTCCTTGGGTCAAAGCTCGGTCTCGTGTTGCTCCGTGGTGCGGCGCGCACACACACGTGGTCCTGGTTATCCCCTCGTTACCTTCGCCTGCAGTGACCAAAATGTTGTATGATTGATGAGAGTCTTTATAGCCCTCTCCTGCTAATGGACAGGAAGTGACCACCCACAACCTGTGACCTCACTGACCCCCACGGCATGCTGGGTAACAAGCCGAATTTACCTGTCACACACACACACACACACACACACACACACACACACACACACACGCAGTAACAGACTCCGTAATGAGGCAGTGAAGCCAGCAGCTCGTCTCGGCTCTCTTTCATCTTCCTCTCTCTCTCTTTCTCTCTCCATCCTGCTGCTTTCTCCTCCCGTCCACCCCGGAGGATTGTGGGAAAAGGCGGTTGGAGTTTTTGGCGGGGAGTTTTCGGGGTGACCCTCAGAGGTCAGCATGAAGAGGATGTTTCAAAGCAGTAGCAGCTGCCCAATGTTTGTGTCACATACATGTCGGTTTAGTACATTTCATTGAGATCAGATGGTGTTGTGTTGAATACAAGGAGAAAGATGAGGCCAGAGAAATACATCTATTACCATGTTTACCTCAGCGTCCTTTGCACTCCTCACCACCATATTTTATGTTTAATGCTTATACGTAGCTCACCTGGTTCCTTGTAGGTCTGAATGATATATTGTTTTAACATTGTGCATTGCGATGTGTGCGTGTGCAATAGTCACATCACAAGAAGTGCAATGCCTATCATGTGACCTGATGCACGCCATTATGCTCCTTTACTGTTGTTGGATGCAAACTGAAACAGCCAGTTCTCTTATGTCCGGGACTAATTTACATTAAAAGTATGTCTGATATCACCTTTCAGTATTTATTTACCTCATTTGGACGGATGGCTTCTTTGTTTATGTAGTATTTTCTTGCAGGGGTGACACATTTCCTCCACGATTTCCATTATTATTAGTCCAACTTAGGCTGTACATTCACTCAGTGTGATAACAACCTTCGTCTGATACATTGCTTGCTTTCTCTATAATCACCTGTTAGCAAAAATGCTAGTGGAACTCAATGGAACTTGATTAGCATTAGTTTCAGTAACTGTGACTTATGGAGACACCTGCTCTGTTTGTTTTCTTCATTGGCTGTTAAAGACCCAACAGGTGGGCGGCTTGACAACCTGCCAATCTCACGGCCACCCAATAGCGGATGAGGAGCTTTAGGATGAGGTGGGCGGGGCTTATTAACAAGTTTGTTCCACAAACAATCTGCATTAATTCAGCCCAGCAGGTAAACAAGAAGGGGTGGTGTCTATATACTGTGTATGTGTGTGTGTGTGAGAGTGTGTGTTTGTGTGTGTGTGTGTGTGTGTGTGTGTGTGACATCCCCCAGAAAGCTTCTTGTTAATTATCCAATTTAAACTGATGAAATTAAAACTTGAACCCCACATATGAATTAATTAGTGTAATTATTGCTGGCTGTGTGTGCATGCAGTTTATCTCTATCTGCCATTGTCTGTGTGTGTATGTGTGTGTGTGTGTGTGTGTGTGTGTGTGTGTGTGTGTGTGTGTGTGTGTGTGTGTCTCCTATTAATTTAATGTTAATCATCCAAACTTAATACACACATAGCAAAGAAGATGTGTATATGTGTATAATTAGGATTCATAAATAAGATAAATGGAGTTTTAGAAAGTTTTTCGTCAGTGAAATGTAATTTTCAGAACAGAATGACACTAATTGTTGTCTGGAAGAAGAAGAAAAAAAACAGCCTCAACACCAAATGCATGATGGGAAAATGGTCATCAGTGATAAAAAGTCTTCATTATTTGACCTTAATGAGGTATCAATGCAGCACTGACGGTTAGCGCCGTATTGTTGTTTTGGGGATATCCTGTGATCTGAAGCTACACACACAGTTTCCTCACATCCCTCTGACACACGCTCTAATGAGGTGGTGGAAGGTGACGGGGTGGAAGGTCGCGCTCCGGTTCGGCGGCGGTGACGGATTCCTGTCTGCGTTGGAGGTCAGAGGTCTGCAGGCGGCAGACAGGCGGGGTCAGAGGGGAAGTTGGTGGGGGGGCTGCAAAAAGAGTGTGCACGCAACACTGAGCTGACAGCCCTTAAAGTTTGTTACACACAAGTTTGATGAAAGTTTCTTTAGTCTTTTGTAGTGTTTAAGAGTCAGTCAGCAGCAATGTGTTTTAAAGTTAATGAGATTTTGGTTTTTCAAAATGTTTGATACTTTAATAATTATCCATACCACATATTTGAAAATAAAAAATCTCAGTTCTTTTCATGATCAATAGTATCAAAAGATACTGAAGCTTTAATTATAGGTACAGATCTACTGCTGTGAGCAAGAGAGAGAGAGAGGGAGAGAGAGAGAGCAGTCTAAATTGTACAAATCTGTTTAGCTAAAAATGGCATCCCAAATATATTGCATGTACAGTTGTATGTTGTATGAGGTCGTACACATTAAGTAAATTGAGGCAGCTGCTTTGGCTGATTGTGTGCAAAGTCAAAGTCAACTTTATTGTCAATTTCAAAATATGCCAGACATACAGTGGAATCGAAATTGCGTTTGTCTCCGTCCCGCGCTGCAGTACAACCAAAATAAGGTAAAATAAGATAAGGTAAAATAGATCAAATAAAATGAGGTAAAAATAAGATAAATAATATTTACAGTAATAAATTCTAAATTGTGCAAAATGGTAAATAAAATAAATAAAATACAATTTTAAGAAAAAGTAAACTTGTGCAATATGTGCAATGTGCAGTAAACTGATTGTACTTTTGAGATGCATCCTGGTACATGTAGGCAGAGCTAACATCGGCCTAGCAGTTTAGTTGTGCACCCCATAATGAACAGAGACAACCGTCCTCAAAGTAACATCCCGGGCTCTACTCCGACCTCGACCCATTTCTTACTCTTCTCACTGTCCCATCCTCTACAATAAAGGTAAAAGAAGCCCTCATTTCCAACTTTGTGGCCCCAAAGAGATCCAGACAGAAAGTATGAGGATAAAGAAAGGTGTTCACAAGCTTTTGAGCACAGAAACCCTCCCAGATTTTATTGTCATGCTGACCTGAAACACCATCAGATGCACAAATAGCTCACAAACTGTTTTAGGATTTTGACGAATATAAGCTCTAAACAAGGGGATAGGGGTCATGCAATCCTGATCAAAGACCCCAGAAGGTTCAAACTGACTCTGTTGGGACACCAGAATGTGGACTGGACAGCTGGTGCTGAACTCCCTCTGCTTTCTGAGGATCTGTGGGATTTTACAACGCACACACACACACACATTCATACAGGCACACAGACACACACCAAGAGCTGTCAGTCAGAGGATGTCCGCTGGTCTCTGTCTCTTCTGACTCAGCACATCAGCTCTCTCTCTCTCTCTCTCTCTCCTGCAGTGTTGAGTGCGGCTCGCACACCCCATCAGTGAGCCGGGCAGTATTTTCTCCAGACCACGTCCTATGAGCTGTACCGCTGCAAGCCATAAAACAGCATGAAACTCTGTGCAAGAATATTTCCTTTCCTCAGATTTATGACACTGCACATACGCCTGCTTCTGGTTTCATGAATCTCAAGTTATTTTAGGACTGCATGCACGTAAACGAGATTGCATTTCACCTCCCACAGTCGTCCAGAAATAGATGCAGAGACGCCCAGAAACATCCGTTTGCATATCAATACATTTTTTTCTTTCTTCACATTGTGATGCATGAGTGAGGATCTCCAACAGCAACAGACAGCTGACGTTATTCATGTCTGTGGCTATTTACAGCAGAAGAAATCACAAATTCCTCCCATGTACCTGTGAATCATTTTTCAGTCCTCATTATCACAAGGACGATGATCAATGATTAAAGAAACAGAGGTCAGACCATTCAATGAGCTTAACAGTTCAGGGTTAAAGAGTATTGACATGAAAATGATGTCTGCAATGTAAAAAAAAGAAGAGAGACAATCACCGATAAATTATTAAAAAATATAGAATTGTGCATCTCTTGTGAATGTTTTATAGAACAATGAAAAAACCAACGTACATTTCTAGTAAAAATAAAATTCTCAATCTGCTTTACAGAAGACAAAACTGAACAAACACATTGCAAACTGTCATTAGAAAAAATGAACAACTAGATTCAAAAGCACATTTAAAATCCAAAACTCATTTATAACAGGACCCTGAACCATCCTGTGTAACACATACACCCCCAGAGCGCACACACAACAGTTGTGTATACACATACACAGATGGAAACTAGCAGCCAAAGGCATGAAAGAAAAGCAAGGGAAATTAAATCTTCACCAAACACTTCTGGGGACTTTTTGAAGAGGAACCATCCACTTTGGAGTTCGTTGAGAACTACACACTATATGGGGACTTTTTGCATTCACACCGCCGTGGTACCTCCTCTGAAGCAGGAGCTAAAAAGGTTCCTCTAAACAGGTTTCTGGGAACTAAAATAATTCATAGTTCCTGCGGTGTGGTATCGTTAAAAAAGTTCCTAGAACTATGAAAAAGTTCCGAAAACTCCTTTAATCAAAATTATGTCACGAAAAAAGGACAGATTGAACAACAAATAAACCACAGAAATGCAAATTAACACATTTTCTATTTTTTTTCTTTATCCCGCCTAATCTTAAAGTTCTCTTGTGACCCAGCGAGCACAGCTGTTCATGGCTGCGCCACGTTTCGCGCTTCAATATTTTTTAAGGGGCCTTTAGATCATTGAAATTATGACACCATTTCAACAGTATAACCAACTGTTATGGTGCATTTACTTGACATACATTTCAGGATTTACAGATTTTAGGGATAAATATATTTTAAGAAACAACGTCATGATTAGCATTAAAAAACAATTTTGGCTTTGGCATCCGAGATCTTTTGAAGGTTTACCCCCATGACATCAAGTCACCTTCAAATATCTGTTGGAAACTGTTTGTACTTTCCTCTTTTATTGGCACCAATTTATGTGAGTGAAATAGTTCCTGAGTGTGCACATCCTCCATTCATCCAGACCCCGTTCTGCTCACTTAATGCCGTCCTCACCAGAAGGACAAACTCGTGACTCACAGTGAAAACATAAAGTTTTGACCACTTCTCACTGCGGCTGCCAAATGCAAACACTTTGATTTCTTCTTGCTCACAAAGTTGCCGTTTTCGCCGCCGAGTTGACACAACAGATTAGGCCGAGTTCTGTGTGTGGTGCTCCCCGGCTGTGACTGATCAGAACGTGTGAGGACACGAAGTGACAAAACAACAATCTGAGTGTCGGCAACATTAGTTCTGCAACATGACAGGAACACAGTTTGTTCAACCAGATAATCAAATGACAGCAGAATGTGTTCATTCATGAAACACAAAGACCAAATCTTTGGCGTCAGAATGCAAGAAATGTACACCTGGGATAATAAAATGATGTTATGTGTGTTGAAATAACAGACTACCAAAAAAGTTTTCTTTTCCTTTTTCAAGGGAGGACATAACTGTAATGTTTAGTGCATGTAAACATAGTCATTTTAGGTTAATTTGAGAGTACTGAGTGTCCCAGGGAAGATCAAATGTTGTCCCACCGATGACTTCGGGGAAGAAAGAGGATTTTTCAGGTTTCTGTTTCTGTGTCATGTCTGACTCGTGCTGTGACCTGCGAAAGTGTAAACATTGCAGCTCCAGTTTAGTGTTTTGTCATGTTTCATTTCCTTCCAACCGGTGAAAATGGTTCGAGATTATAATTGAACGTTTTTGACGATCGGCACCTCGAGGCAAAAACTGTGACAAAATCCTGCTGTTTCAGGAACAGAAGATCCTTTAAAGTGACATTTTATCGTCTTGTCTGAATCATACAAATAACACACACTGTGAGGATGTTCTCTTCTGTTTTATTTTTCAAACGTGACCAAGCTTAAAATAAGCACACAAACAAATGTTGGGTCATGCAAACTTGTAGCCACATCCAAATGAAGGCAGCTCAGACCACACGCTGGTTTTATGTGTGACCTCTGCAATCTGACACCAACTACCCCACCTCCTCTACCTGAACTACCACCCTCAGACCCATTATTACCCCTTATGCTTCAACCACACCTCCCTCCTCCTCCTCCTCCTCCTCCTGCTTCTTCTTCTCCAGACTTTTAACTACCCTCTTCACATTCCCTGCCCCTTTTTTTTACTCCTCCACCCCCCCCCCCCCCCCATCCTTTCATCCAAATGGTTTCCTTTTGTGGTTAAAGCCTTTTGTTTCTCAGCAGGCGTCCCTTCCCTTCCACTTCATCTTCCTCCAACACAAAGCTCTGAAACCTCCATTTTTCCCTCATGAATGACTGCGTCGACCTTTAGTTATGCACCATACGATGTCACATAACAACAACGTTACAACAGCATTTATACATTTATGGCCTTTAGCAGCCAGAGTTAGCAAAGATTACAACAGCTGCAGCTTTAGTTAGAGGTGTCATGATACCAACATTTGAACTTTAATATGATACTAGTAAACATTAAATGATATTAAGGACTGTTTCATTACCATGGTAACAAAAATAGAAGTGCTAGACAAACAGTATTTGGTAATATCTTCATTTCAAATGTCAAAAATCGCTATCAATCTATCTAGTAAAAAAATAAACACGTATCCAAAAGCATCAAACATTTTGGCAACCTAAGCCTTAGTGTCACGCTAATGATGAGTGAGTAAGCGCT
This sequence comes from Labrus mixtus, assembly GCF_963584025.1. NCBI lineage: Eukaryota > Metazoa > Chordata > Actinopteri > Labriformes > Labridae > Labrus > Labrus mixtus. The sequence goes on from NC_083621.1 coordinate 18,382,013, forward strand.
TTAATGCTAATGTTTCTGAGAAGTGGAGTTGCTGCCTCATGTTCCTGAACACACCATACACACACACACACACACACACACACACACACACAAACACACAACTGCACAAACACCCACTCGGTGTCCTGTCCTTTTCTTTTCTGCGTCTATATTTAGCCGCCGTTCGATCCTCGCTGCGTGTCAAGCAGTCCATAAAATGAACCGCTCGCCGTTCGGACATCGTGTCTGAACCTGATCCTCCCCCCCCCCCCCCCCCCAAAACCCCCTTCACCTCAACCCTTTCCTCCTCCTCCTCCTTCCATCGTTCCTCTTCATCCTCCAGGAAGTGGTTTTGTCCCTCTGATCACTTCCTCCTCCTCCTCCTCCTCCTCCTCTTCAACGTCTGTACGGATGAAAAACGAGCGCTCGCTGCTGTTGATGGAGAGATTTCAGTCCGCTCAGGTGTCGGAGTTTTAATATCAGCAAGGTCACCTTCAGATTCACCATCAGTCAACAAGCATCGAGCGGTGAAGAGGTCACTGCAAACACAACCCTGATCCATCATTGATGAAGAGTCCGACAGAGTATCCAGGGGTTAACCGATATGTGTGTTATTATTTAATATTTTGTTTATAATAATTCATTAATATTTAATTTTAATCATTCAATCCTTTATTACTTATATTTGAATCATTAGAATTGAATTTGATTTGAAGAAAAAAAAAAAAAAATCTGACTTGAGTCTGTCCTTTAAAATCAAAGTTTGGAGTTTGCAGTTTTATAACATCCCATTATAGAAACCTGTAGGTGTATTTACACAAGAAATGTGTAAATAGGCCAACAGCATACCAACTTTAGTAGATAGTCATTAATGAGTTACTTTTATTTTTTTTAGGATATTTTTTGGGCCATTGTTGCCTTTATTGGATAGGACAGCTGAAGATAGACAGGAAGTGTTGGGAGGAGAGAGTAGGGGATGACATGCAGCAAAGGGCAGAGGTCACAATCGAACCCACAGCCGCTGTGTTGAGGACTATGGCCTCTGTACATCGATCAATCAATCAATCTTCATTTGTATTGCGCCAATTCGTAACAGGTGTTATCTTGTGACGCTTTACAAAAGAGCAGGTAAAAGAATTATGTAAGAAAAAATGGATAGTGGGAAATTGGATAATGTCCAGGAAGGATCCTGCTGTTGTCCACACGGTGAGGTGGAGGTCGGAGCAGGAATGCATGAATGAGGAGGGCAGTGGTTGTTGGGACGAGACAGTCCGATGGTGGTGGCTGGCCGTCAGGGACGTCAGGTGGTAATAGTGCCAGATCGCCTCGCTGAAGGTTGGCGGAGCTCCGTCTACTCGAGAGCCCGAGAGACCTCATTGGGCATATAATATTTAAATGGAGATTTTTTCCAATTGGAGTTTGAAACTTTGTTTTCTAAACCTTTTCTGCACTATTTTATATCATATTGCTTTAGGGGAGTGGTACTTTTGGTGATTTTTTTGCACCAAACACACCTGGACAAATATGTGTAAATGTACTTGGCCTAAAGCCAGATTTTTACTCAGTTCAAAGACCCTTTTTTGCGACCGGCTTGAACTTGACCTAACCAAACAGGATGTGATGTAACTTCCATGTGTCTGGATTCCTGTGAAAATCAAGTCGGACGTCTGTTGATCTAAGTAGCCTAACCTGTGTGCCTCTGATGTCTCTCTGTCAGAAGAGATCAGAGGAAACTCTGATGATCCACACGCTGGAACCGGGTAGATTTGTCTATAATACCATAAGACGTTCATCTCTCCTTTCTGCTTTTTCTTCTCCTTGAGCCTCACAAAGCCCGACTAAATCTCACAGATTCTGTTTTTTCGCTGCTTTTAGTCTGAAAAACATCCTCCGAGAGTCAACTGAGCCCGTCAGAAAACTGAGAGGAGAGTTTCAGACGTTGACGTGACTCCAAAAAAACCAAAAAAACCAAAGAGCTGCTGCAGAAAATAAGAAGTTAAACAAGATTAGACAGCGGTAACAGACGAACATCCTGCAGCTGCTGTTCACACAAAAGCTTTGACACAGTAAACTGGTTTCTGACAACACACAGATCCAGATTAACAATGTGTCCTGTGTTGTCTCCAGGATTACAGAGCCAAAGTCACACCCTTTTTTTTTTTAAGACTTTAATCCTCTGCTCCTTCAGCCTGGACAGAAAGTTTATTTTATCATGGAGTTTCATTCATTAGTCTGTGTCCCTAGACACACCACCAACATTTTCTCATTTTGTCTGCAATCATGAAATCATGAAGGCAAAAGGAGGAGGCGGAAGCGTTAACTTAGCTCATACATTAGGGTATCAAAATAGAAGTATTTAGATTTTACAAGAAATATGAACCTTCATCAGTTTCTCTCCTCAGGACATTCTTGTACATGTTTGTGCAGTTCCTATACAAGTTCTACAAGCTTGCTCTCATTCCAAGGTCATCAAATACCAATACTTTGTCACACGCGGGTAGCTTTTGCACAAGACTCACTGCACTTACTACACAGTAAATCAATCCACAGCAATGGATGTCCAATGCTGTCCAGTTTAAGGGCACCTAATCGTGAAGGTGTATCTGCAAACAGAGCCCTAAAGGGGGTACCTTCAAACTGCTGCAGGTTTTAAAGTCACAAAAGGAAACAAAACGAGTAAACATGAAACAAAAAGATGTCTTGTACTGTAGTATAAGGTTGGATAGCACTGATATGGTTGCTATAGGTTCATCATGGCATGTTCAGACATGTTGTTTTATACATAACAAGAGAATAGATTGCACGAGGCCTCACAATTAGACGTTACTGAGTTAAACAACACTCCCTGGAGTTTACGTTGGAGTCGGACCAAGATCCACCTTTTGTAACTGCTTTTAGTCGCCTGGTTTTCCACCAACATAAACAAACGTGTATGAACAGGTGAGGGGAGAAAGTCATAATAGAGGTGGGACAGGTCTCTTTAAACAACATTGCTGAGTTATCATACCATGTTCTTTTAATTGAGTAAAATGACTAAAACCATACCATACCTGAAAGTCCTGCTGTCTAAACTGCATATAAGCAGAAGGCAAAATGAACCACATGTTTAAAAAAGTTAAAGTACTCAAGGTGCAGAAACAAAACGTTTTTTTTTTTGCAAAAAGTGATTAACTAGTGTTTAACACCACACTTGTACTGCATGTCATCGTCATCTTTTTTTGTCAAAGTACTTCAATGGGCAACAGAATATTGTCCCCATCAATGACAAAAGAGGTAGTATACATTTTTCTAAAGATTTCTTTTAATGATGCCAACTTCTGTGGAGATGAAATATGGGCCCTGCTGGGACGAGCAACTGTCATTCTATTCTGTTCTATTCTAGTCTGTCTTTCTGTGGCTCCAGGGTGTGTTGCTATGTGGCCGTATGGAGCCACTTTGTCTTCTTTCTCTCCTGCTGATCTTCCTCAGACAGCCCAGCAGCTAAACACAGACACACTGACACATACAAAAACACACACACACACACACCCACATACAGTATGTACAAATACATAACCATGCTTTTAACTGTCAGAATGTACCGGTGCAGCTTTGGGCAGAAACTGCTCTATCACTTCTACTTGTGTGTATAACTGTAGTGTGTGTGTGTGTGTGTGTGTAGTATCAACTCACATACACTTGAGTAATTAATTTTCAACATGGCTGGGTTTTCACCATGACTCTGTGTGCGTGTGTGTGCGTGTGTGTATGTGTGTGTGTGCAGTAGGGGAGGTAGCTGCCGTCAATGCTAATTTGGTACGAGAGAAAACAAATGTATTTAATCCCTGGTTGTCTTGTCCTGTTTTCCTCTTTCTCCCTCCCTCTTCCTTTTTCTCCTTCTCTCTCTCTCTCTCTCTCTCTCATGCCTCCCACCTCGCTCGCCCCTAGCTCGTCCCTCCCTACCCCTCATGGGCCGATAGCCATTAGCACTGCAAAGGGAATTTTAATGCAACACCGGCTTCAGTGGAAAGGAATGAATATTTAAAACACACTCTGACTGGAGCAATAAAAAGGAGAAGGACATATCCTTCATTTGAAGAGCACACACACACACACACACACACACACACACCTCTATAAACACACACACTTACACAAACACACACACACACACAGACACGTAGAAGTGTGTTTATGTGACACACTGACACTCTGCCTGGTTTCACCGAACCAGTTCAGCGAGTCTGACTGGAGTGTTGTTTTCGTCTCGACGCTGCGTTCTTGTCCCGCCGCAGCGCAAATATGAGAGAGGTTTCCATGGTAACGACTTGAAAGCTTTCACATCAGGCGTCACACAAATCAAGATCGCCCTCCCGCTGCTCCTCGCACGGCAGTCAAGTGTCCCCCGTCATATCCACCCTCGTCTATCTGCATTTCTTGCTCGTGTAACGTCTCTGAAATATTCACACAGTGCTGCATGTGTTAGTGCTGGTTCAACTGACCAACTCCGATAGCGTTCAACTCAAGTACTGTGGTGTTTACAGTGTGTGCTGTCATTGCAATGACTATCACATACCATTGTTAGAAATAAAACAGCGTAGCAGTCATCATGTAAAAACAGCAATTTGCAACTTACCAATATAACCACCTAACAGGGACTTCATGCAACATCATAGAAAATAAGGTGACATTCAGAATCAGCTTTATTGGCCAGGTATGCTTACACACACAAGGAATTTGACTTCAGTGAACCGTGCTCTGAAGTGATGCATTGGCAGATTTTAAACTCCTCCTTTTAAGCAGCAGTCAGGCTGATCTCCACATGCTTCTGTTGCAACTTTAAACTCATTCTCTTAGGTTATATCACCTAAAACATTTACCACCATGACAACGAACAAGATTCAATGGTGATATATAACCATATACCACCACTAAGACTTCTGCATCTGACTGCAGACAGATGTCTTATACATGTTGAATGTAGACTCACACAGCTGTAAGAACATGCAGCCTTGTGTTCGAGTGTTTGCTGTGCTGTAACACATCGTGCCAGAGACGGTCTGAGACTTTGAAACAGCCTACAGTGAAATCCGAAGTGAGTTCAAGAGGTTAAATGAATGCATTCTTCTGCAGAAAAGTACAATTTTACCTTTCTAAAACATACAAAAGAGCACACGATGGAGAGCAACAGGTGAGCTGAAGTGATCGCCTGTTGTTATGGAAACAAGGTGAGCTGTCAGACTTGTTTTTTTCTCCCCAGAAAGAAAAAAAAAAAAAAAAAAAAAAGCCTCAGGCAGCACTCCCACCCCCCACCACCACCACCTTCAGAAATAGACAAACTCAGCCTCACCTGCTCCACATTCAAGATATTTCAATACTTAAGAAAAAAAAAAAACATTTGAATATAGATTTAAAAGCACCTGTGCACAATAGTAGGGAGATTCTTCTTTTTTTTTAAAGCAGGATGAGCTGGTTGGAACAGGTGGGTTTGTAGTCTTTTTAATACTTTAAGACACTGTGAATAAATCAAATTATTTACAACTTTCTGAAGTGATCTGACTTAGGATATGTCAAGTACGAAACGAGGGTTCTGTGTGATCAGAAGTGAGAAGCGGTGAGGGTTCATAAAAAGTGCTTCACTGCAGGTAAAAAGTGATCGATTGTAACTGATAGGTTTCTGAATCTTTAAAGTTTGAGTGTTCGCAGGATCACTATCCAGGTCAGACTGAAGTGTGTCTTTGGAGGTTCAGTGCAGAAATGTGACTCCAGACAAGCTGAGTGAAAACCTTTAGACTAATGAGACTGTTGGATTGCATGTTAACCAGTAAAGCAATGTGCAGATTAGATTTCTTACACTGAATTACTTCTTTTACTAAAAAAACTTACTTCCCAACAATGGGCTTCCAACAAGGCCCTCTGCAGTCACAGATTTGTGATGTCGCTCAGGCTGCGTCCATTCATATTTATAGGCTATTTAGCGAGCTAATGTTAGCAACATGGCTGGCAAGCCGGTACTGACATCCCCTACTGCATCAGTGTAGGCTACCAAAGAACGGTGCAAGGAGTGGGTTTGCTGTGCTCAGCCTGGCTACTGGTGAAATCATCATTTTGATTTCTAGCATCCATATGCACACGTGTGAATAGAGACATGAAATTTGTTCTGGAAAATATCAGGGGTCGTACCAACCCTTTTGGCAAAAAAAAAGCTGATATGTAACAGTGCAAAATATGGTGCCACATTAGGACACGGTGGGGCGGCACTCGCTGACCCTGTAGCTGTGATTCAGAGGCAGCAGTAGTAGGAGGAGGGGGAATGAGTCAGTAGCATGTTTCACAGGAATGATTTTCAGATGACACACGGATCACAATTGATGGAGATTTCACATCTCACCAATGATTGCGGTTTGCAGATCAGCGGATGAATCCGAGAGATCGCTCCAGGGCTTCGGCAACGGGTCACAAGTGTGGCGTTTGTTTTCATGAGTAAAATGAGCCAAAGTAAATACAAGAGGGAAAAAAAATGATCTGATGTGTTGGCTGTTTGGGTTTCTGTTTATCATGGTGGTGATGATCTGTTGTAGACTCCATGCTTCTGCCCCAGAGGAGAAACGAGGGAAGGCTGTTCGCTAGACGTCTGAATCACAGCTAGACTGAATTTTATTCTGAGTATATTTTAAAGAGATTTCAGGTTGAAACAGCATATGTTATATATACAGCGAAAACAGAATACAAAAGTGCTTTGTAACACTTAGTGACACAATGCCACAGTAACAAGAAGCAAAGACAAAAGAGACACTGGAACCAAAAACACAACAAAAAGGATACGTGATAAAATTAAAGAGCTCGACGTAACCGTAGCAACAGTTAACACAGTGTACAGCTACATGCAACGCAATGTAACAGCATGCAACATCAGTGTAACAGCAACATGTAACAGCACCATTGGCAAGTACCATGATGGAACAGGGTGTGTGTGTGTGTGTTCGGAAGTTATTCCCAGATATTTTCCACGGTGACGTATGACATGTGACAAACCGTAGCACGGCACATAACATGGAACATTAAGTTCCAAAAAAACAAAAAAAGTTATAACAACGTACAACTCACAGAACAGTGACATCGTACTTCACGTGTAACATCGAGCTGCAACAAGTACCAAGATGTAACGGCAAACCTTAACAGCGACATGATGTACATGATGTAGCAGCAACATATAAGATCATAAGACTGACATATTAACAACACGGCATGACAGGAAAATGTTGTATAACAACGGAATATAGTGCAACTATCAGTGCTACGCTACGAGTACGGAATGGAAAGAAAGGGCTATGACCCTCTTGATTCAAAGACACTGATGCTAAGATACCATACGACTGATGTACTTGTGTTTCGTTGTAAATTCACACTGTTGTGAACGCCGTCCTCAGCGTCTCCTTCTCCTGATGTCAGCAGGTTTGTGTGTAACTGAGCAGCACTGATTCCTTACACAGGAAACCTGAGCTCCTGTGTTCATGTAAACACGCTGACACACAAACCTGAAGCTCACGTCGGTTCCCATGAAGACAGACGACAGAGGAACGCTGTAAGGCGGGTTCAGTGTGTGTGTGCGCGTGTGTGTGTGTGTTGTCACAGTAAAAGCCTTGTACATTTACAGTGACTCATTACAGGTCAGAGAGTTTAACTGTGAGTGTGTGATGGACAGGTAAGGAAATAAGTGAAGGTTTTCACTAAATTAGTTTGAACAAAGATTTGATTTGAGTCAACAGAGGACAAGTAGAAGTGTGTGTGTGTGTGTGTGTGTGTGTGTGTGTGTGTGGAACTTGTTAGCACACTTAGCCCTGACAAAGCTTCAGTGAAACTAGAGATCATCAGAAAATTGTCGAGGTATGAAAAACGCAATTCACTGTTCCAATTGATCCGTCCTCTGAAGATTGTGTGTGTGTGTGTGTGTGTGTGTGTGTGTGTGTGTGTGTGTGTGTGTGTGTGTGTGTGTGTGTGTGTGTGCGCGCGTGGAAGGCTATCCCCTGCAGGTGTATTGGGTGATGGATCAGTTTTCGTGCGATGTGTTTCCAGCCGCTCAGCTTCCTGTGCAGAGAGGAAGTCGAGCTTGAAAACAACCGCAGATGTAAACTGATCCTGGGTCAGATTTCAGGCTGGTTAGAAGTGTCAAAAAAGCTTCTTCTTCTTTTTTTGTTTGTTTACTGCTGTCAAACTCTAGACACTGCAAAAAAAAAAAAAAAATTACATCATAGCCAGGGGAAAGTGAGTCCTTGTTGGCTGTGGACACGTCATCAAAAGTTTTAAAGCTCCTGTGAGGAACTTTTTGTTTGTGTTCATTTTGGCGCCCCCTGTGGACAAAGTGACATAGCTTATCTCTTGCTGACATTGTCCTCTGTATGTGTGAGTGATGTGTTAAAAAAAAACAGTCAAATGTAAATATATATTTGAGAATCTTTGCCTCAGAAAGGGCTGTATTCAAACTTTAAGCTACATCATTAGCATGGCATATTTGTGCAGCTTATCATTAATCACAGACACTCTATTCTGACTGCTGTAATTCATTAGTATGACTTTCCAAACATACATTCTTTGGTTTTTTGTGATGGATGCCTTCTTTCTGGCTTACTTGAAGTTAACTAACTGCAGAACTTAATTTCTCTCAGATGGTTTTCATCCTCAGTTTTTACCTCCTGATTGTTGCTGCTGTGAGAGGAAGCCATTCAAAGTGTGAATGACAGGCGGTGCTTCCTCTCCCTCTCGTCTCTCTTCCTCTTTCCGTCTCCCCGCTCTTTGTCATCTGTCGTTAACTGAGACATTGAAGCTGCTTCATTAAAAGCTGCTGGATGGAGCGCTCGTTCAGCAGACTCCCTCGGCGGGCTGGGAAAACCTGCTGACTGCTGCAGAGCGACAGAGAGGAGAGAAACAGAGAGAAGGGGCGTCCAGCATTCCAACAAATAATGAAAACATTAGATATACATTACTGAATGTATTTTACTCTGTCCTTCCCTTCTTCATAAGTCCTTCTTTGCTTCCTTCATGAAAGAGAAAGGACAGTGGATAGAGTTGGAAACTTCTGATGGTCTCACTACCTAGTGCCATCAGTGTGTGAATGAGTAGGTGTTACATGCGGTGTAAAAGCGCTTTGAGTAGTCAGAAGACTAGAAAAGTTTTATACAAGCTCAAGTCCATTTACCATCTCAGGACAGACAGAGAGACAGGCAGACAGACAGGTAGACAGACAGACGGGCAGAATTAGAGTTTAAGGAAACTAGATCTGTCGCTCACCGAAAACAAATAAATAAATAAAAAACCCAAAATGCCATTTTAGCAGTTTCGGTTCTGACAGCTGAAATGTTAGCCTGACAGGACAACAAACTGCAAGTCAGCAAATCAGCAGGCAGCAAGTCCTTGCTGGGTATTTGTGTGTGTGTGTGTGTGTGTGTGTGTGTGTGTGTGTGTGAGTGTGTCTTTTAATGCAGTTGCATACACAAAAAAAATGTCTCTCCAGGGCTGTTATGACTCGACAAAGCTGTGTGTGTGTGTGTGTGTTTAAATGTAAGCCTGTGTGGAGATGGAGCGCTGCTGTAATTGAATTCTACCTCTCAAAAGAAGCTGTGACATTTTGACAGATGAATGGAATGGAAATGCAGCCGAACTGGATGACATCATCGACATGTTTTAACCAATCGGAACGAGCCAAGATGCAGTTTAGAGTTGGTGTTTTGTGCATTTTTGAAAGTTGAAAGTGTAGGAAGAGAGGAGTATAAAGACACAGAGGAGCGTTCTGTGTCGTGGCTGGCAGCTCTTAAGTGGGTGGAGTTTAGCAGCAAAGCTCAGGTGACCTGATGGAATAACACATCTGTAATCTGTAGCAGCAGCACAGCCAAAGAGAGAACGCAAAGTCAATCCGGGCCGGGAGGAGCTGGCAAGTTTTGGTTCTGGTTTTTGTTGCACATAATGGTTGTTTAAGACCTTCTCTGTGATAATAAGCGAAACAATGACTGTGTAAATGTGTTTTTTTTTTGTCATTAGTGACCCCTCTGAACGTCTAAATCTGAACTAAAAACTTTATAATTCTATTTTTTTTGATACTCCTCATCATCTTTTCCCTGTTTGAAACCCTCCAGAGGTTTGTAAGACAACGTAGTATTTGTGGTTTCAGAGGAATCTTCAGGGCCGATCTCGGAGATCTGTGAGCTGATTTTAAGATTGAGTTTTCTGTGTTATTTTCCAAACTAAAGATATTTATAGTGCTTTATTATGTCCTACAACAGATCCTGATAAAAGCACTGAGGCCAAGAGAGAAAAGCGAGAGTACTGACTGTTCTCAATGATTTTTTTAATTCAATTTTTATCACCTCATGTCTCTACGTTTGCTGAGATAATATGTCCTAACCTGTCATCAACAAATACATTTAATGGAACAAACAAGGTGTTTTTATAGACTGATCTATCATGCACTAATGATGGGAAAGTGATATTACGAGCCTTCATTTCTGCATTAACTCAGCCGGCTATTGTTTTGTGAGTGATTCCTGGTTTTGGCAAAATGGCAAGCTGTGTTGATTTGAGTCTAGATGATTTGTTCAACTCCCTCATATTTTCATGCTTATAATTTGTGCAGTCACCTTTATTAAGGTTATTAAAATCTACCAAAAAAATATGGTGAGTATGTTTAACCCGGTATCGATATCATTTGAATTTTTATTGGTATGATATCGAAGTTTTAAATTCTGGTATGGTGACAACCGTACTGTGGAGTGTGAATCCACTTGAAGGATGTTGTGCAAAAATGGAAAAAAGCTAACAAAGGAACGCAGAAAACTTTGAATGTGGGGTGGAAAAAAAACATTGTTTACAAAGATAATAGGAAAACGATACGCCGTAGAAGAGAAAGTTTTCAGCCCAATTCAATTTCTCTCATTTGAATTGAATTACTGCAGAAAACTGTAAATAAAACAAAAACATCGAGACATTCACACATACTTTTTAATAGATACTTATAGTTTTAGGTTACACTTTTTAATAGATACTTATAGTTTTAGGTTATGTTTTATATTTCAGTTTTGTGCACTAGAGTGTGATGTTGAAAAAAACAGAGCCACATTTTTTCTATTTTCCTAACTCAAGTTTTCAGTGGAATTAATTCTGATTAAAACCAAAGTGACTCAATAATGACACAACTGAACATTTCAAATCCTTGAATTCACTTGTACTAAGATAAGCACACCTTAAAGAGCCATTTAAACCCCATCAGTAGATTTTCTTATTGCAGGTTACTCGGTTGTTGCAGTTACTTCTTCTGCTGTTTCTTATTATTTCACTTTAAAGACCAAAAGAACCAAAAAGAAAAAAAAAAAGTGTGTCTTTAATGACTCTGTGCAACATCTCCTGTTGTTTTTGTACACATTTCAAATGGATAAGAACTCTTTCGCACCTTATTTTGGCAGAACTTGAAGGAATCTTCTCAACAAGTCTGCAACATTTGGACGGGAACTTAACAAGAATTGACAGCTCCAGTGTTAATCTATTTCTCTCTGGCGTTGTCTCTCTCTTTCCCTCCCTGTCTGTCTCTGTGTCTCTCTGTCTTTGGTGTTTAAGATTTGAGGTAAGAGGAGCTGAGGAGGAAGTATCTCCTCCTGTGCCTCCTGTAAGACGAGATGTAGCTCCCCTACCTCCTCCTCCATCGCCTCCTCTCCTTTCCTCTCCGCTCCATAAGCATCAGACCCGGTGGATGTTTCGTTAATAAACCCTGACTCGTCGCCGCCGCCGTTTAATGTGAGCGGACACGAGGAAAGACGAGTAGAGAAAAAGAGAGAGGAAGTAGATCACTCACTTGTCCTATATCGTCCTCTGAGAGAGAGAGAGAGAGAGGGGTGAGGAAGGAGAGGAGAGGGGGGAGGTTTCAGCTGACAGGGATTGGTTCCCAGCAAAAGGACTCACCCACACACTCTCATCGCACACTGTGCTGCTCCCACCTTGTGTCAATATGAGGCTGTTTGCACACGGTGACCTCTGACCCGGACAGCTTTACCTGCTGGGAGACAAACACATGGTCAGACAGGAGAGAGGAGGAAGAGGAGGAAAGAGAGGAGAGGAGGTGAAGAGGAAGAGGGGAGAGAGGAGATGATAAATGAGATAAGAGGAGGTGAAGTGGAGGCGAGAGAAGAGAAAACAGAGCAATATTAAAACAGCTGCAGTCAATTTACACATCTGGATACTGTTGTCAGTGTGTGTGTGTGTGTGTGTGTGTGTGTGTGTGTGTGTGTGTGTGTGGGTGTGTGTGGGGGGGGGGGGTTTAATTCCCTGCCTATACAGCGAGAGATGCCTGAATGTTAAAGCGATGGCGGGGATGAAGGTGTCATTCACAGCTCAGTGACAGAGAGAGAGAGAGGGAGAGAGAGACGTCAGTGTGTGTGTGTGTGTGTGTGTGTGTGTGTGTGTGTGTGTGTGTGTGTGTGTCCTGTTTGAAATTCTGCTCGTCTGTTATCTGACTCCATCCAAGAAATCCAGAGAAAGACAGAGGAGGAGGAGGAGGAGGAGGAGGAGGATAGAGACGCAGAGAAAGAGAGACACAACCATACTTTGAGTTTAATTACATTCCCTTTAGTTGTATCACGGTAGAAAACACGTTTACTCAGATCCTATACTTGAAAAGAAACATGCAGCAGTACTTTACCTCAGTGTTACTTAAATGTCGCAATAGACTCAAACTCAAAATCAGGTTGTTTTTTTTCCCTCACCCCACATAAACTGTGAAAACAATTCATGACCTGATACAATGTGATTAGATAAAGATCAAACTAAAGCTAACGTTTTAGTCTTGTCTAAATATGCAAAATGGAATCGTCTACATAGCTCTATAAGTAGTCGTATATGATTATGTTATTATCAGGTTTGATTCATCTTTTCTTTACTCTGATTCTTGAGCTGCTATATTTCCAAGATGGCTTTCTTAAAATAAGCTAAACTATTTAAATCTTCAGCTTCGTCTTTTTTTTTTTTCTTTGTGCTGGCAGTGTTCATTTTCAATACAAAACCAGTCCAACTGAGAGTTTTCTAAGCCCAGTGCCCAGACCACAAAAATCGTCATCAGCTGTGTTTGCCCTCTCAGCACTATCAGTTAAAAAGAGTTCAACTTTTGATACAGCACCACGCTCTTCAATGTTCCTTCGCCCTTACAGACTAATCAGAACCAAGAAGGGGCGGGACTAACACTAGCTTTGTCAACAACAGCAATGGCAGAGATGGATTTACCTGACTCGTCTTTTTCGACGGTACGATTTCCAGGTTTGGGGCTATACTGCTAATGCCAGGGGAAGATTCCTTTACATGATTTTGTCATGTTTCTAGGTGATGTATCCTCGAATAATGGAATTATTAAGCACTCAGAGCGGTCTAAAACAGACCTAACCTAACCACAGCTGAGGGAAATGAAAGCTAACCATCATTACCTGTGTGTGTACGTTTTAATTTATCACATTGCTAAAGTTTCTGTTGCTGCGGAGGCAGAGTGATACGCAGAGTGAGAAGTCCCAGTGATGTTGTTCTCCATATCAGCACCAATGGAATGCCTCTTGTCCAATCACATTGCTTGGTTGGAACTATCTGTTTCTAAAGAACATTAGCATCGATATGTTGACACCTGATACTCAGGAGCTCTAAAGCTAAGACACTGTGTATGATGTTAACTATCTTGGTAGCACTGCTACTTATACTTCACCTAAATCAACACTCAATGTTGACTTGAATGAGAATGCGAGACAGTGAAATGATGGGAGACACAAACTATATTGTTCCGGGCATGAATGTGGTTTATGTTTCCTAAAATGACAAGTATCCCTCCCAGGTCTTACTTACATTTGCTTGAGGAAGGTATTGAATGCAGGACTTTCTGCTTGTGTTTCAGCACTGTAAGTTATTAACACGAGTGCTGTTGAGCATGACTTTGTTACAAGGCGGGACATCTGCCTTGCTACACATGTCAATAGGATTGTGAATGACATTTTTTATGAAATTGCATTTTTAAACGATCCTCTCAGGTCATATTTTCATCATCATCATCATCATGCTTTGTCCCAGTCGTCTCTTTTGTTTTCCCTCACTGATTGTTCACACTAGCTGCAGTGTGGAGGTCATGGTTTTAACAATCAATTAAACAGATGATCCTGGCTATGGCTCCTTTATTAGCACTTTAACAGGTTCAGGGAAAACACAGCGATGAAGGAACAAATGTTAGAGCGGCCGGCGTGTCAGGAAGGTAAATAAATAACGTTTAAGACATCACATCACAGAGAACATTACCCTGATCAAAGTCATAAAACCTGCATCAGATGGGACTTTTAATGTCTTTCACCAGGTGGGCGGGGCTCGCCAGCTCAGGGGAGACATTCCTTTATTTATCACTCTCCTCATCGCTCCATCCGTCTCTCTTCCTCACTGTCTGTCCGTCTCTGCCTGCAGCTGCCAGCTGGCAACGGCTCTGTGGGCTCATCAATAAGTCTGACTGATTGGAGATTGATGACGCCGACTAACAGAGAGGAACCTGTCTGTCTGACGGATTATCCTCCTATAGAGGGACACACAGACAGGCAGAGACACACACAGGTCTTTAACTTTGCAGCAGCCAGAAACACATTTAAAGAAGAGGTTGGGCTAGCAGCTTCTTTGCCTCCAGGTGCTAAGCTAGGCTAAATGTGAGCTGGACTAGTAGCCTATTCAACATGGCAGCGCCCGGTGGACACAGGCCCTTGTGCAGTTTGAGTGCCGGGCTCGAAGTCGGAACTGTGAAGCATGCTCAGAACGCCGAGTTTGGTTTGGGACAGTTCGAGGTGCATGACTCGATCAAGGTGTAAACTTGACCCTCAATTCGATTTAGCAGGATTTCAGTCAGACTTACATGTTTACAAGTCCAGTTTTATTCGGACTAGAAATAAATTGACTTTCTTTTTTTTTTTTTTACCATCATGTAATCGTAGTATGACTTCTTACTTACATTCTTCCTTCCTTTAGAGGTCACGGTGGACTAACTGACATCCATCATCTCGTCTGACTTTGTGTAAGTTAGTAAACAAGTCGACTGAATGTCAGACTTTATTTTTAACGTCAAAGTTAATGTTCAAAAAAAAAGAAAAAAAGAAAAAGAAGCTGGCACTGAAATTTTCCTGCGAGCCAAACGTCCCATCACACTGAAGATTCCTTTAACACAGGAAAATCCATCACCTGCTGTTAGTGAGCGACCTGAGCTGACTGCTGAGTGTGTGTGTGTGTGGGAGAGTGTGTGTGTAGGTGTGTGAGTGTGTTGCAACAGCGGCTAACAAAAGGCGCAGCAGAGAGCCATTAGGGAGAGAGAAGTTAACGAGCTCCATAAAGATGGAGGGAGGAAGTTATTGACTTCCATTTGTCTCTGTTGGTGTGTGTGGCAGAGTGTGTGTCACTCTGTCAAAGTGTGTGTGTGTGTGTGTGTGGGGGGGGGGGGGGGGTCTCATTGTGTGTCAGTGTGTGTCTCATTGTGTGTGTC
Source organism: Labrus mixtus (assembly GCF_963584025.1). Lineage (NCBI taxonomy): Eukaryota > Metazoa > Chordata > Actinopteri > Labriformes > Labridae > Labrus > Labrus mixtus. The sequence continues at coordinate 18,397,494 of NC_083621.1, forward strand.
TTCTTTTGTTTGAGGGTAAACAAAACCAGAGGTCGTGCTCGTCAACACACTGCAGTATAGGGTGAAAACAGGGTGTGTGTGTGTGTGTGTGTGTGTGTGTTTGTTTGTACAGCTGGTTTGATTGACAGGTGCTGTAGTGTCATAGAGATGGTAACCGTGGTAATGTGAGGTCACCAGGTCAGTCTGTAACCCTGATGTCATAGTTACATGGAACAAACAGATATGCATTCAAGTGCTTTTAAAACGCAGGAAAGGTGATAATTACCCTAACTTTTAATTCATTTAAGGCACAAAATATGCAAAACGAAAACTTTCTTTACACTTCTTAAGTTTCTTGAAAGAAATTAACATTTTAACCAAAGTAAATAAACTTTAATTAGGATATTTTCCATTAAAAAAAAATTCAAATCTGTGCATGTGAAGCTGACCTGATGTGCACTCGCTGACTAAAAGGCTCTCTAAGTTATGTGAGCAGTTAAATCAATTAATTGGAAGTGTACTGATTGAACACTGCCTCCACTTTCCCTTTAATTAGCATCAAATTACAGAGTCGCTCTCAGGAAACTTCCTATGAATTAAAAGTTACATCGGTTTGTTTCCTGAAGGAAGTGCAGGGAACGTTGGGAGCCATGAAACAAAGTGAAACTAAGTTAGTTCACTCTTTTTTAGATTCAAATTCTAGACTTTTTAATTAAACTTGGAAAGGGCAAGTTGGGTCATTTCGAGGGACCTGATTACTAAGAGTTGATCAAATAAAACTGCTGTTGTGTTTGTTGTATTGTTTAAACTAATAATGCTCTATCTAAAAAGAATAATGACAGTTAACAGTTTGTTGATTATTACAATACTGTAATAATAGACCAAGACATCTGATGAACTGAAGAATAAAAAGTGCCATTAAAAAGGTAAAGTTTAGGAATTCTTGTATTTATTCACTGCCATTTGGCGTCCGTTTCACCTTTTTATCACGCTTCATCCTTTCACTTTCTTTTGACATTATCCTGCTGTCTTCTCTGACCAATAGTGTTAATTTCTCCCTCATTCATGTCAACATAATGCCTTTAAGTAAAACTGGCAGGAACATTTATTTAGAGCACAGATAATTTTTTTAATATTAAAATTCGGCACCAGCAATTTGACAATTCAAGAGTCAGGATGCTGACATATTGTTGTATCGATGATTTGCCCTACCTCTAATTGTTACATAATATGCCATATGTTTCAAAATGAATGATTTTTGGTCTTAGAAAGTTTTTCCCTCATGTCTCTTATTATGATTTTGTGACAGTTAAGCAGCAAAGTACCAAGACACCAATCCTTAAAAGAACACAAAACTTCAAGTCTTAATCAGATTCGGTGTCGTTATTGTACTGATTTATCATTGGATTACAACAGTAGTGAACTCTTAAAGCAGGATGAGTGTGTGTTCAGAGTGAACAGAGAGAGACCCCCCTCTATACATACATACACACATAGTAGAAACACACACTTCAAGGGATTCCCCCGCAGCAGGCCTTGGGAGCGTATGTTTTTTCCTATTCTGGCTCTTTGCTGCGGCTCATCCATTGTCGTCTTGTTCCTTCCTGTGTCTTCCCCTGGGGGGGGGTGGGGGGTCTCTTACATTTGGACCGCAGCAGCCCACACACTTCCTGAAAATGGGCCACATCTTTGCATTACTACACAGGAAATGCTGACAATGGCAGACTGGCCAATAGAGGGCACTATAGGCGGCCTCACACACACATCCCACATGGATTTTTAAAATGTGTTTTTAATATAGGCTATGCTAAGGCTACATGTACAATTTTGAAAGGGCAAAGTCAATATGTAGTTATTGAGTAAAATGTATGATCTGCAATAGAAATGTTGATTTTAAAGTTATTGATTGGTAATGTGTTTCTGGTCGTGGGCGCTAGATTTCAGCTCTACGGGTTCCCATTGACTTTCGTTATAAGTTGCACATGCGCATTTGCTCCTCTTCAATATCAATAGATAGGAATTTAATGGACGTAGGAAAAATGCGCTCATGAATGCATTACACACCACCACCCAAAAGTAGCTATACCAGATGGATACGTCCCATGATGCATAAAGAGTGAGTCATGCAGTGTCACTGGATCAGAGCATTGACTGTTTATTAATGTAGCTGTAAGCAGCAGATCAGACTAGCATGAGTCGGCAGGTTTTAAGTTTGTCTCCGGAGAGTTTAGGTAACATTTGCCTGTAAGTGCGATCGCATATGGTGTTGCTTGTTGAGTAGGCTAAGTAAAATAGATAGTTTCCTAAGTTAGAAAAAATGGTGATGCTAATTCTGTTAAGTTAACGGCCTTTTCAAGTATTTGTTAGCATCAATATGTACATCCATCTGTGAGAAATTGTGCCCACACTGGAGAACAATGCACCAGCCGCCTCTGAACGTTGACATCATTTCCCGTGTGTTGGGAAAAAAGAGGTTGAGACACTTTCCAGGAAGTAGACACGTCCTGTTACTGGCTGTTTAAAACATAAAGAAAATCTGATGTGAGCTGAGGCAAATGGTGAATCTTGATGGCAGTCTCATCAGCCATCCTTTGGTCGGTCGGTTTAACCACAAGTGCATAACTGAAAGGATGGGAACAGGATGGCTCTACAACACAGAGGGATGTTTTGGGGGCTATATACGGTATATTTCTGTAGATACATTCATAGAGGTTCGAGTCGGATCATGATGAAAAACGCAACAATACACCCTTCCAGGCTTCAGTGAGGTTTTATTCTAGGACTTGAGAATAAACATGGTGAAATATGTTTTATTGGATTAGAAGTAGTTATAATTTAGAAATGCTGATGTATTAAAGAGCGAGTTTGCCAAACTTCAGTCGACTATCTGAGTTAATGATATAGTGTAAAAATCTATTTATCTTCCGACACCAGTGCTTTAATTTAGAGGAATTTGGTGCATTATGGTACATGTGGGCAACATCTGCTAATCTCCATGAGCAAGAGAATTTAGCTTTTTTCAGGAGTATTTTACATTTAACTACATTTTAGTTTGTAGTAGTATTTAGTATTTTATAAAGTAAAACAAAACTACAGTTAAAGAGGCATTTCTTTTGTTTTAAAATATGTTGTGTATACATGTTTGTGTGGAAGAAACCTGCTGTGAAGCATCTCTGAGAGAAAAGACAAACGTTTTCAAATGAAAACAAAGTGCTGACCTTTTGTGAGCGTGAGACAGAGAGGTGTGTCTCTGTCTCTGACTCTGCTTTGAATCTCTGCAGCTGACACACACACACACACACACACTTATAAACACACTTGTATGTGTGTGAGTGTCACAGAAGCTCCTTCAGGTTGTGCTGGGGTTTAATGACTCTTCCCATGCGGACAGACACAGTTTGGCTTTCAGCTGTTTCTCACTTTTTTTTTTTTTTCTTTTTCACTGCTACGTCCTGGCTATACGCAGCGTGTGTGTGTGTGTGTGTGTGTGTGTGTGTGTGTGTGTGTGTGTGTGTGTGTTCGAGAGTGTAATTTGTGTTCTTGTGTCAGCACTGCTTCGGTAATATGTGTGTACTTGCAGTTGTGTGTGTGTATTTTTTGCATGCAGGTGATTTATCTAAGTCAGTGCTCGCTCGGGCGACCACCACAGTTGAATCCTAATTCCCCTCTCGCTCGAACTCTCTCTCCTGCCGTCAAAGAGCTGCTGTTCATTCAGAGTAAGGAGGGAACACTATGCCTCCTTATTGCCTTGCCTTCAAGTCTATCCTTCCTTCTCTCCCTCCTTTGTTACTTCCTTCATGTTCCTTCTTCCTTTCCCCTCAGGTAGTTGTCCGTCTCTGAGAGCTTTCGTGTGTTTGCAGAGTTGCAGCAACCGCGTGCAGATTTGGCAAAACTGTAATGTTGGATTTAATGCTTTGTGACACACACATGTACACACCCAGGCTACACACTCTCTCCCACACACAGACAGACAACACACACACACACACACACACACACCATATACCCTAGATGCAATAGGGCAGAGTGTATTTTCCTGCTCGCCATCTCTCATCCTTCTTTTGTTCCCGTCTGACAAACAACAGCACACTGAACCATGCACACACTGTCTTTCTTACACACACACACACACACATGTGCACATTGCACACACATGTTTTCTTCCCCACTACATCTGTCTTGTGTTATTTATTCCACTCGTGTCATAAGTGATGAACTCCCCGCAGAATCAAACGGGAAGTTGCGGAGGGGAGTGACGAGGAGAAGAGGAATTTGGCGACCGTCGTCATTCTTTCCATTTAAAAGCTGTAAACTCACCACTTCCCATTAGACCCCACCATCCTTGCATCCTCTTTTCTAACTTCCCCATCAGCCACCACCATGCACGAGAAAGACAGCTCTGATTGGGCGGTAACATCACAGCTGCAGAAGCTCTCGACTGGGAACACAAGTTCCTCATCCTTTTCTTAAAACATTCGTCTAGTGATCGATGTTCATTTTGGAATGAGATGATATGGTTTATTACTGGGCTGAAACAATATGCATGGTGATCATTCGATTTAATCAGAATGCTCGGGTGCTGATTCTATTCAGGCCCACAAATTCATTTTATCTGTTACGATCATCTGACAAGCATTTGTTTTCTTTGAAACCCGGGCGACAAGTCCCGCCCCATTTAGTAAACGATTGGTTGTTAACAGTAAAAACTTAGGGTCTCCTAAGTTTGTGTTTTTGTTTTTTTTGGTTCCCAGCAGAGGCTCCACGTTTCCCGCTCTCTGTCATTACAGCGTCTCTGGAACGCCGCCGCTCGGTTAACCACAGCATTCCCGTGACTCCGCCCACTCCACCCATTACCACCCCAATCCCCTTAACAAAAACCAACTGCTCCCAGTAACGCTGACCAATTCTGCCAGAAACCCAATCAACACATTCCTCAGCCAGTTTGTTTTTCTGTTTGACTCAGGAGAGAGAGAAAATGAAGAGGAGGAGGAGGAGGAGGGAAAGATGAGGAGAAAAACTACGGCAAGCTGGAGGAGGGATAAGAAAAAAAGAGAGAGAGAGAGAGGCTAATGCAGTCTGATGTATTAATCACAGTCGGAGGTAATTGAGAGGCCGAGCGAGGAGTGGGCGAGCGAGCCGTCCTCCATCACTGTCTCATTCTCTCTCTCTTTGTAAACACAGCTACTGTACCGACTGAATATTAATGTCCTGATACACTGTGTGTGTGTGTGTGGGTGTTGTGTGTGTGTGTGTGTGTGTGTGTGTGTGTGTGTGTGTGTGTGTGTGTGTGCGTAAAGTGACTTATGGTGCAAGTGTCCTTACAAGAGTCTGTGTTGTTGTTCTTGTTGCTGGCATCAGTGAGAGTGTGTGTTTGTGTGTTTCCTCTCTGGCTGACACTTTCACTTAGTTCATCTCAGTGATTGTTAAAGGAGCAGTTCAAACAAATGCTGTTGGCGGTTTTCCCGAGAACCTCAAGAGGAGACGGACATCGGCTTTGTCTGCGCGTCTGCGTTGTTCAAGTTCGAGTTTCTTTAAAAGGGACAGTTCATAATGTTTTTGATTCTTTGATTATTTCACTCATCTGTCATAGAATAGTAGGAGTTTGCTGTTGTAGATTGTTGAGGTCAAGCACATTTCAAACTATTTTGAGATGCTAATAGGTACCGTAAAATACATGTGTATGGACACCTTACTGCTACCTTGCAATGTAAACTAAACAGGCTTAACCTTGAGCTTCTGTTTCTTATGAAAACTGGGCCTAACTTTTTCATAAAATATATGAACAGTTATGAGGATACATTATGCAGAAGTACAAAGCAGATCAAATGCATTAAGTCATTCTGATGCATTGTTTGTTTATCTTTAAATGAAGTCTGGCTAGCTGTTTCCCTTTACTTTCAGTGTTTACGCTAAGCTAGGCTAAATGGCTCCTTTATTTCTCTTTTAAGGGGATTCACAGAGATCAAACTTGAATTTGTCTCCTCTCTTGGTGAAATGTTTCCCAGAATGCTGGACAGTTTTTTTTTTTTAGTACTCACAAACACAGACACACACACACACACACACACACACACACACACATGCACACGCACACACACACACACACACACACACACACACACAGAAGATAATTGGATAATAAGTTAGAGGACGTTGAGTCTGTTTATTGGTTTAATTTATATCCCTGTTATTCATAAAGTGTTTCTCCTCTCTGTGTGACACGCCTCATTATTCTCTCACACAGCAACATAAAGCAATAATGATAATACACAACAGCCAATATCTATAACATCATTAGTACTTCTAACACGGACTAAATCTCTCTCTCTCTCTGTCTCTCTCTCTCTCTCTCTCTCCCTGCCTCTCGTTTGTCCTCCTAAACCTCTGCAATGCCCCTGATTGATGCCTTTTTTGGGTCTCCATGACAACCTTGCTGTAAACGGCTGCTCCAAACACTCACCTACAGTCCATCGTTTGTTTGATTTAACTGAAACAACCAAGATGGCATTCCTCTGGTACCTAAGCATATGGAGAAGTGCTAAAAATCTTGCACATGAAGCGTCCCTAACAACAGATTGCAAAGAGAATATATACTTTCTTCAATTAGAGATCTTTAAACCCTTTTTCTGAGTTCTTTTTGGTTTTCTTCTGATGGATAATTTCCAAAACTTATTATAAAAAAGTTTTATAATGAGCAAGCCAAAACAATTCTGAATCCTTTTTTTTTTTAAATTACAACCTTTTCAGGAGAACCTCCTGAGAATTAACAGCTACAAACAAGAAAATCATCCTGGAATTAGTAGTAAATTACAGGAGCGGTAAAAAAAAAAAGTGTTCCTAAAGTAAAATAAAGGGATGCTTTAATAGCAGAGCAGCCAGCAGCTCCACTTTGAGCTCCACGTTCAGTTTGTTGGTTTAATTAAAGTCCGAGCAGCAGGAGATACGGCTCCTCCGCTGGTTGGCTAATTTGCTGCGGTCTGAGACAGGAACATGTTTACTGCTCAGAAACAGGGAGCTGGGTTTTGTCAGCCAGGAGATAATTTAATAACAATGTTGGGTTTTTTTTAAAGGCAGAGACAAAAGAGAAATATGAAAGCTGGGTGTCTGCTTTTGAGTTAAAGTAAATGTGTTTTTTTTTTTGTTTTTTTTTTGCAGAGCACAGAGCTGATTCACTGCAAACACGAAGACAAAACCAGAGTTATAATTAAAGAGGAGGGGATGTAGTGCAGAATTTTCAACCATATTTGTCAGTGACTCGACAGAAAAATCCTAAATTGAGTAAAAAGTTAGAGAGTGTTATGAGCCTGGACTCTAACTAAACCAAAAAAATAGGCCGTTGTTGTGAGAAACTTCGGTCTGACTCCCCTTAGAAGATGAAAAATCAACTTTCTTATGAGTAAAGTTAAGTTTAATTCAAACTCAAATGGAAACCACTGTGTCTGGATTTTGAAAAGTCTCATTATCTTGATTTTGCTGATTTAAAAAAAACCTCCAATCTCCTTTGTTCAAGTATTGACCTGTGATGTAACCTTATATCTTAAACCTCACTGAAAACTTTTTTTTTTGTTAAATGCAAAAAGCTTCTCTTAAAATTGGACTACCAAATCCTGGAATTTCACAGATCCACAAGATGACTTAATATCACAATAAGGGAACATAGAGCTTAATTAATGGTACAAAATATAATGCTGGAATTGAGAGTAAAATTAAACAGCAGTCTCTAATTTAAAGAGAAGTAACTCCTCATTGTATCATGTCATTTCTCTAAAACCAGTTTGAACTGGTCTCTCTGGTTTGGTAATCTTGAATTGGAATCCAAATTGATCCGATCTTTCTCGTGACAACAGTGCCTCACTTTAATGTTTGACACTCCAGCACAGACACAATTAGAGTTCAGTATCTACCTTAATTACCCTCCATCTTATCACACAATCACCACCCAATTAGATGCAAGATCTCATCTACTGGCACTCCATATTGAAGTACTTCTACTGCCTGATAAAGATGCAGCACAGTGCAGGCTGTGGGTGTACATTTAACAACACATGTTCTACAGCGACTTCATCAAACTGCTTGCATTGCTGTAGGACTTTTCCTAAAGGGGAATTCCCATGTTTTCAAAGGTGGGCTCTATTTTGACATATTTTTGGGTCTTCTGATTAGAAATGCTTTGTTACATTGCTTCAGCCTGCAGCGACAACACAGGATGTAATGGCTCCAATTTGATGGTTTTGGGTGGGTTTTTACTTGTTGTGGAGTATTGTCATGGTTTTGTTTGGGTACTTCATCTTCAGAAGATGATCTGAATTCACATTAGTTTTAATTTGAGGTTACTTATGGAGCCACTTCCTGGAGAAATGGTATTGATTCTGGTTCTTAAAATACAATTGTGTATTACAATACAATTCCTTTCAAGTTCTACACTTTCCTTCTGACACACAAAGAAAGCTTTCAGACAATAACGACTTTATAACCACGAAGGAGGTCAATGATTGAAAAAAACAATTAAAAAGTCATGTTTGATTTATGATTCATTTCACTCCAGTAAATATAAATCCGTATGACGCAACACAAAGTGATTATCGAGAAACCTTTTTACATGAAACAGCTTGCCGCTCTCTCGCTGTGCTGGAAGTCGACTCACACTGATAACACAATGAAAGGGAACAGGAAGGAGCTATCAGTGTGTGTGGGTGTGTGTGTCTGTGTGTTTGACCTCATTTCACACCTGCTCAGTGAGCCAAAGGTGAGCGGCTGGCACACACACACACACAGAGCAGAGCCCCTGCTGCAGGTTGGAGGTTGTTGTTGTGTTGATGTTCATCAGTGAGTCTGCAGGTTAAACTGGGTTAAAGGCCACACACAGAGGGGGGTCAGAGCAGCAGTGCAGGTCCTGCTCTGCTGCTCTGCACATTTTATGGTTGGACGATGGAAGTTTCTAAGAAAAGATTCATCCATTTTTTTTTCTTGGATCACTAACTTCTGCCCTCACTGTACTTATTTCTGACCCTTATTAATGTTATTATGTACCTTTACATTTCTTAATGAGTTTCTGAAATTAATCACCATCCCTGCCCTTTTATCACTTAATCCATGTGTCCTTTAGTTCTTCACATCCACTCCGGATCAAGTCGTTTAATCCAGTTTGATTTCTGTCTCCGTCTTATACTCAAATGTATTAATGTAAGGGTTTTTGCGGTTCAACACAAAATGATGTGATCTGTAAGTTGCAGAAGTTGTTATTAATCACTCTTGCTAATCATCACTGATTTATTATAAAAAATCACAATGATGTCCTACCTATCCACCTACTTCATTTTTTAAATTTTTTTTTATTAGCACACATATAAGAATACATCAAAATAGGATTAACAAAAACATAAAAGGTGTGTCAGGAGAGGTCAAGAATCCAACAGGCTTATACAAGGGACCTCACCTCTTCAGAGACAAATAAATCAACTCAGCAAATCGAATTACACAATTTCAAAACAAAATTTAATATAAACACATATACAGTAACCTATACACATATTCATACACACACACTTAGACACATACATACAATAGAAAGACTGAGAATGTTAACCCTCTATCAGCTAAATGAAACAGGCATTGATCTATTAAATTCATGACGTAGTTGGATGAACAACTCCTAAGTGTGTGTTCAAAAGGGAGCTGGGGTCGCACTGTGGTTAGCTTAGCTTAGCATAAATACTATAGCAGATTATGCTGCACAAAAGGGTGCCCATCCCAGAACTTCCACCAGATACGCGTGTATTGCGTGTCTGCTCTGGTCCTTTACGGCTTGTTTCACCCTCGTCCATCAACACCCACGGGCTGCGGCCCCAGTGCAAAAACAATAACTAATTTAAATTTGCCTCCTTTTATTTTGCAAGTTCTTTGGTTGCAGAAACATGGCAGGTGGAGTTACATTGGACAAAGATAATAACATGTTATTGATGGACACAGTAGTTACCATACCATTTGTTTCCTCCAGCACAGATCTGTAAAAACTGAAGTGTTTCTCTTTTTTACAGCCTGTTTTTAGGGTAGTTTGTAACTCCACATTATGCTCCGTTGATTGATTTCTACGAGCGGTCCTCTTTCTTTCTTTCTCTCTGACTGCTTTTATTGACTTTATGAAGATGAGTGTCTCTTCATTGTGATTCAGGAGGAAGCTGCTGCTGCTGTCCTGCTGCCATCTTCCTCTCTGTGTTTCTCCTCCTGCCTGCTGCTGATTAGACTTGGCGTTAGCGTTAGCATTAGCCTGTCCAGTCGTTCCCTATGGGCTTGTTGTCTCTTTTGGCTAGCGGCAGCGGCCTTGGCAAGCTAGCAGCTAATCCAGACTGGATGCTAATGAACTCTGGCTTGTGTCCACCTCGTTCCTGTAGAGACGTCTGTTTCTATAAAGCCCGACGGCTAACTGGCTAACGTGCCACCGGTCCACTGGCCAACAAGGGACAAAACCACCTGGAGCAAGCTAACTGGACTTCTGCTAGATGTTAGCTGCTAATGGCTGGATTATACTGGAATATGGAAAACAGGCGGAGTGTTAACCACAAGCTGTTCACATTTAGGGACTTTTTGATTTCATACATAAAGTTTTCTACCTGATAGCATGTGTATAAAAAGTTTCAGAGGCGTATTTAGCATTAAAACTCAGAGGAAATAAAACTAAAACTAGCCTTCTTATGTGCTCAAAGCTTCACAGTTGCTTTAAGCTTTATTTTATGCTGACACTTTTCATCAATAACTACTTAAATATGATTTTTATATTTTTGGGGGGTTTTCTAACCCTTCCAAACCAAAGTTTTACAATTGACTTTTCACATCTGTTTTAGAGGTTTCTTTCATATTTTCATGTCACAAATGTCACATTTAAATTTTAACCCACAGATGTAAAATAGTATTTTTAACCTAAGCTTGATAAGATGTTCACCAAGCAGCAGCAAAGCTCAGGTTAACTGTAAATATGGAAGCATCTTACGACAAACATACTTCTAGGGAAGTGAACTGACTGTGTGCTAAAAATAGAAACTTGTTTCCTGCAAATAGTCCTTAACAAGTAATATGTGTGCAGCAAACAGTGTGAATATAATGTGCATACCAGATGATTTAATATAGAATAAACTGTGTGTCTCCAGGTGCGTCCATCAGTTGGAAAACAATGTGACCGGAGTGCAGGTTTACTCATTGGTACGCCATTCTGTTTACGTCAGGTTTTCCTTCCTGTTTCTGTTAAACTCTTTGACTTTATTTAGACGTTTTATAGTTTATTCCCACAAAAGAAGAATCCTCGCTCGGTCCGTCAGCGTTTTCCTTCTCTCTATTGTTTCCAGACAAACGAGCCCGACCTGAACCCGTCTCCCCCTCGCTCCCCCTGCTGTGACTATTTTTACCGTTCACATGCACACATTTATTGAAACACATGCATGCATATGGAGCCTCACCTCCCTCAGGCGCCTACCTGCACACACACACACACACACACACACACGCACACACACACACATGTGGAGAGTCAGTGAGCTGCAGACGTCCTCAGAGTCGCTGTGATTTATGACCTCCATGTATGAACGGGGGGGAATGAGGCGTGCAGAGGAGGAAGATGGAAGTGAAGGAGAAACTTACAGGATGACTGACTTTGTGTGTGTGTTCAGTTTGTATTCACATTTATAAACACACACACACACACACACACATAGAGAACACACTGCTATTATTATGCTAAAGAGTTTGCATTCAATGCTTCTGCAGCTGTTATTAATGAGAATTGAGAGAAAAATACAGGGAACATGTCACAGTTAATCCACTTATTCCCAATAATCCCTCATCTATTAATACATGCAGTGTTTAGTTTAATACAGGAACATATTTCAAGACTATAAACAGATGTCACACTTCTGTTGTTGACATATTGTGATGGTTACTGAGCCGGAAACATGATTTCAGTCAGCCTCATTAATCACCCACAGCGCCCAGGAGCGGAGATGTAGAGTAACGAAGTATCTTTATACTCCAGGACGTTTTTGAGGTACTTGTAACTGTCGTTTTTTTGAAACTAGGATGTAGGTCAACTGCAGTATAAAGCTACTTCTGTGTTCGTTCTAGTGTTCCTTGTTGTTTACTAAGGTGTAAGATGTTTTTTTTTTTTAAATCAGCTTTGAAATCACTTTCTTCAAAGCCACCAGACTACATTGACAAAAAATGTTGCTGCTTTACCGTTGCCTTAATCTTTACGGTTTCTTTACGAGCATTTTTGAGGTGTGAAATAGTTACTTTTGATCCAATATGACATCCGTGAAACACAAAATAACAGGAACAAACTTACCAATCAGGGCAGCGGCATGCCTACATTTACTCTTTTCTGCTGTGTTTAATTACTGTTTTCCTCAATGGAGTCTTGTGGTGTTACAAAGGTTGATGTAACAGCTGTATCTGATTAAAACAGCACCTTATTATTTCAAGAAAGAAGTATATCTCTGTAGAGATTCTGTCTTTAAAGTTGTCTGACATTTAGAAAGAAAAACTGAGCCTGTCACTGTCACAAAAAATGAACTTTCATTGGATATACTTTAATTGTTAAATTATTACGTTGTCACCATTACAGCTTGTTCCATTGCGTAAGGCTAAATGAATCAATTTAAACAGTCCTACATATTTGTATACTGAAGAGTCATTACATACATACAAATGTTGGCCATGTGTAAATCTTTAAAGGTTAATGACACATTTTTTCTGTCCTTTATGACTGCTGGGATGATTTTGTTTGGGTAGAAAATCTGCTGTTTTATGACTTTGTTTGACCGTATTTCTCTCCTTAGCTTAAATCATTTTCTTAAAATAACAAACTAGGAAGGTCAGTGTTGCTTGCACCACAAGGATTGTGGGTAATTTAGTGCTGTTAATTCAATTAGTGAGACGTTTGGTAAATCAAGAAACAAGAATAAAAGCGTAAATGTTTCTGCCTGAGTGAGATTAGTGGTGAAGGGGTTGGGGGTAAAACTGCAGCGTGCACTGTGTATGTAGCTTTATTTTATACACACACACACACACACACACACACACACACACACACACACACACACACACACACACACAAACATATAAAAGCAGTGCAGTGTGAGTGCGGGCGGTTCTCATGAAAAAGCTTCAGCTGATTGAGTCTTCTGTTCACTGAACTCTCCACACTCTCCTCGCCCTTCAAATCTCACCGTCTGTGAACTAAAATTCGCAAGAGATGGATGAAATACTCTGTCATCCCTTTTTGAAGTGTGTGTGAGTGTGTGTGAGAGAGAGAGAGAGAGAGAGATGGACAGAGGGGAAAGAGATGACAAAGACAAAAAAAAATAAAAAAGATCCCTACACATATACACTCATATCCCCACCCCTCCTCCTCCTGCAGACCTCAGCCTCAGAATACCAAACCAGCACTGCTTGACTCTGTGTGTGTGCGTGTGTGTGTGTGTGGGGGGGGGGTGTTTAAGTGTTGACTCTTGATCGGACAGAAAGATTGGCAGAACAACTTCAGAACAAATGCTTGAATATTTCAGTGTTTCTTTAAAAAAATATATGGAATAATCTCTAAACCTGCAGCTACTTCTCGGCTTCTATTTTTTTTTTTATTTCGTCTTCTTGACTTGTCCTCGTCTTTCATGGAAAGTATTTAGCTTAGATTTTTTTTTGCTTAGTTATGTTTTAATGACGGCGGCACTAACTCGGCAAATGAGAAAGTCGACGATTTCCAGAGGACTCTGTGTCCTTGGGTTTCTCTAACACGTCCAGGTAGCTCTTTAAAGTAATCAGAATCAAAAATACTTCATTAATCCCCAGCGGGAAGATCGGTGAGAAAAAAAAAAATCTGTATAATGATGGAGTTATTCCAACGTCTTTCAGACCAATTTATGCAGCTGTATCAGAGTAAAATGTGATTATTTATAGAGCTGCAGACTTGACTTTCTAAGTACAGTAACTCAGTGCAGACAGACAGTCAGGATGAGTCACAGCTGAGACTGAATGGTGGTAGTTGGTGTCCATCAGAGAAAACCTGGTACTGATCCTAGCTAACAGGTCATTTGACTGGGACCTGGTTGGCCTTGAGTTACTGGAAGCTTCAGGAAAGTTCATCCAGACACAGTTCATGGAGAAGAAGGGGAGATCAACCCAGCTTTGTGCTCCTCTGGGGTACATCACCGACCCAGGAATGACCACTTTAGGCCTTCTAATGGTATTTTGCGCCAACTAAAATTAAAGCCCATCTCACACAATGCACTGCACTCCTGAAGGTTTTCCAGCATTGTTCTGGAATGATGCATGTGTGAACGCAAATTCCAAAATTTGTACGCCTCAATTCTAAGTGGAATTTTTTTTCCAGCCAGCCGCCTGGAAAGTCCATATGAAGTCAGGGTGGTGAACCTACAAACAGGAGGAAGAAGTGACGGCATTCACGGCGAGCGAGTTTGCGGGTTGATGGAGTTTCTCTGCTCTACTCTTAACTGTTGCCTCAGTTATCTGTGTTGTTGTTTATTATGGTGTTTGTGTAGTGGACTTCTTTAAAAATAATCCTTAAAAGAAAATCTAAATATTTTTCTGGTTGGGTGTTTATATGGCTTCTAATTGGATACAGAAACAGAGAGCTAGTGAAGGTCTACTTTTTGAATATTTTCCATATAAAGAAAGTCTCAACTAAAGATGAACTTCAGGATTTCTCGTATTAGCTCCAACTCCTGAACAAAAACTCCTGGTTTAATATCTGTTACAGAAAGTGATATTTCTTGACCCTCTTCCCAGAACGTCCTCTGTATTCTCTCAGATTTTATGATCTGACGTGTCTCAGCTGAAATTAGTGGGGGGAAAAAAGTTCCACGCAGCAGATTTACAGTCACAACTTCACACAGAAAACTCCAAATCTGAATTTCTTCATTTTATCCTCTCTCTCGCCACGTTGAAGCAGGACGACAGCCGACTAAATCAAAACCAAATCTCCTCGCTCACATCTCTCCCTCTCGATTTTTCTCTCTTTCTTTCATCCTCCCTCGCTCCGTCCTGGAGCCAATTATAACCTGCTGTAGAATTCCTTCCTGCAAGAGGAGGAGGAGGAGGAGGAGGAGGAGGAGGAGAGAGGGGAGGAGGTGGAGGAGGGAGGGGAGGTGTTTTTAGGGATTAACATACCAGCGCTGTCAACTGGAAAACACCTCATCAAACTTTTTGCTGTTTTTTCCACCTCAGTGCAAACAAAAGTTTCTTCTGCTTGTTATAAAACTTAAAACAACAGTAAACCAGGAAACATGCACGCTCATTAACATAACCTAGATATGTACACAGAAACTAAGAAATGACATGTCAGTGTGTGGGAAAACACAGAACTATGCTACATATATCAATTTATGAATACAAAATACAACAATATGTGAGCAGACACACAGAGCTTACACAGACAAATGATGGAGAAGTCAAAGTAGATCACATTTTTTGTTTCCCGTCAATCGAAACTAAAGTTCAACCCTCAGAGAGAAAATAGTCCCCTAAATAATTGCGGGCAGGAAAACACTGAATGTGTCCCTCCAGGAGGCTCAGGTTATATAAACTTCCTTGTACAGATCCTCTGTTTGAGTGAAAACACAGAACATGATTCTGCTTTGTTCCACAGTTTGTTGAATGAGTGACAGCTAAACACATCAGCAAGTCTGAAAATGCTCATACAAACAGAATTGTAGCCACCATGCACAATGCAACACACACACACACACACACACACACTCCCCTCTAACTGTGGGTCAGTTTTGGGGGGTTTCCTGTCCGCCCGTCACCCGTCAGCGCTGCGTTCACTGTTGTCAGGGGAGTTTGAGCGCCGCGTGAGAGGGCAGCGAGGCAGCAAATTGAAAAATACGTGCCGAAGAAGAAGCAGATTT